>NW_017670891.1:6106-162168 GCF_001879085.1 Nicotiana attenuata | reverse complement strand
TAAATAAATAATATTTAATACTTAATTGATATATATATATATATATATATATATATATATATATATATATATGTTTTTGTGTGTGTGTGTGTACGTATAGAGTGTTTTTTGTTTCCTGCCCAATGTTCGGTACCTATATTAAGGTCCAATCAAATTCGGATTCGCACATTCACCGTAACAACTGATACTCTTGTAGCAACAGTTAACTCGTGGTACAAATTATAATTTAAATTTGTCTTCTGTTTGTACGGAATTCATTATTGTAGGTCAACTAATTACTTTGACATATATCACACTGTTGTTATATTCATGGTTGTTGAATTATTTATGACTAAAAGTAGCCAGCAAATATATAATATATGTATAATTTATATATAATAAATGTATAATCGTGAATTATCATTGTATAATCTATGTATACCTGCTAAAAAGTGAATCCAGCTGGCTATTTGCGTAAAGATCCCTAGAAGTTTCCAGTTGCTCGTCTCATGACTCTTAATCTCGGGCTAGATGGGCCTGATTGGTGGAACCCACTACAATAGTGATTAGGTCTAGGTCAGCAAGTAGCAATGGGCCTTTCAACATTTTTTGATCTACTTTGCAAACTTTTCTGGTTTCTTGGTTGAGCTGCTTTGATTAGTTATTTGTGCTTCTCAATAAAAGAGATGAGAAAAAATCCTATAAAAATTAATGTCTGAATTCAGAAAATTCTTGTTTAGATTCTAGATAAATCAAATGCATATCCGGTAACCTCAGATTCTCAAGCTTCAAAAGAGGCTCGATATTGTGTTACGTGATGAAAGTGTAGTATTGTTCCTGCTACTGCTGTGAACTTTCTCAGTAACTCAATATTCACATATTCCTGAAGTACTCCATAAGATTTTTGAGCGCTCGCTTGACTTTAAGATTTTTGAGCGCTCGCTTGACTTTAGTTCAATGCGTTGAGAGGGTCTTATGTAGTTTTTATTTTTATTTTTTTATAATTACTCTCATGGGTGGTGGATTAAAAAAAATTAATTCATTAGATTTTGGAACTAGAGATGAAGGAACACCTAAGGATTTCGTCCAAGAATTACTCCAGAGGGGTGCATCTCACACTAAATAAAACTAGATTTGACAATAATTATATTGTCACGACCCTAAACCCAGATTCAATCGTGATGGCGCCTCTCGTAAAGACAAGGTCAGCCGACACAACACTCAATTCAATTCAAACAATTATAATAACACAATTTAAGTCATCAACATGCTAATAATCCCAAAATATAAGTGAAATAGTACAATTGCGGAAAAACAACCAACACAGCCCGACATCGGGGTGTCACCAGTCATGAGCACCTAACATAAGTCTCGAAATATGAGAGAAGACTACATAGTCTATACAAAAATCTAGTACTAGGGAAAAGAAATAATGATAAGAGGGAGAAAAACTGGGCTGCGAATTCCGAGCAGCTACCTAGTGGGCTCCGGAAATCTGCTGGAAGCTATCAACCCTCACTAGCAGGACCTGTAGCGCCCGAATCTGCACACAGGGTGCAGAAAGTAAAGTGAGTACTCCAACTCAGTGAGTAATAACAATAAATGAAGACTGAGCGATAAGAAATCACGTTAAACATGACAATACGCTATTAAGAGGCAGAGCAAAAATCAGTAAAATACAATTTAACAGTGTAACCTCATAAAGCACCTTTTAAACAGTTAAGCAAGTAAATGAAAGGCAGCTAGAAAAGATAAACATATAAAAACCGCCCCTCGGGCACGATAACAACAGAATCAGCCCCTCGTGCAATAACATAGAACAAAACCAGCCCCTCGGGCTATATCTCATATCACAATGGATACCCGCGCTCACTGGGGGTGTACAGACTCCGGGAGGGGCCCCTTACGGCCCAAGCGCGATATCAAGCCATCTCGTGGCCTAATCAATAGGCCCTCGGCCACATATCAACAAGCCACCTCGTGGTGTACAATCTCAGGCCCTCGGCCTCATAATCATAATCAGTGTATCACTGCTGCGGCGTGCAGCCCGACCCAAAGTATCCTCACAACACAGGCCCTCGGCCTTACTCAATCAGAATAACATAAGCCACTCGGGCAACAGTAAAATATGATGTTCAGCTCAAAAATATCTTTTTAAAATATTATTTAAGGCGTTAAAACAGAGTAAACATGGCTGAATTATAAAAACAGTAGAATATAGCATGACTGAGTACAAGTATAAAGTCAAAACACTGAGGAAATGGCAGTAAGGGTCCAAACTGTTGGCACGATGCCCAAATATGGCATTTAGCCCAAAACATGATACATTAAACAGTTTACAATCAAATACGCGGTAAAACAGTCATTCGGGATGGACTGAGTCACAATCCCCAACAATGCACGACCCCACGCTCGCCATCTAGCGTGTGCGTCACCTCAACATAGCACAACGATGTGTAATCCGGGGTTTCATACCCTCAGGATAACATTTAAAATCATTACTCACCTCAATCCGGCCCAAACTCTAGCTCGTGATGCCTTTGCCCCTCGAATCGGCCTCCGGATGCTCCAAATCTAGGCAAAATCAGTACATAACCATCAAAATATGCTAAGGGAACAAAGCCCACTCGAAAACAATCAAAAAACAACGCGAATTCCGAAATTAAGCAAACCCGACACCCGAGCCCACGTCTCGGAACTCGATAAATATTACATCATTAGACTCCTTATCTCCCCACGAGTTCATACATATAAAAAGTTCTGAAATCTGACCACGAATGGTCCTTCAAATCCTTAATCAAAGACCTAAGTTCCCAAGCCCTAGTTCTTCATTATTTACGCTTAATTCCATGATTAATTAGATAGAAAACACATTAGGATTGAGTATTAAGTCCATAAATCTTACCTCCAAGTGTTCCCCCTTGATTTCCTCTTCAATCCCCTTCAAAAAGCTTCAAAATAGCCCAAAAATGGAGGAACTTAGGCTAAAAATCGCGGAAGTGA
The DNA here is from genome assembly GCF_001879085.1 of Nicotiana attenuata. Classification (NCBI taxonomy): domain Eukaryota; kingdom Viridiplantae; phylum Streptophyta; class Magnoliopsida; order Solanales; family Solanaceae; genus Nicotiana; species Nicotiana attenuata. Next base: position 159,186 of record NW_017670891.1, on the reverse strand, counting down.
GCTTTTAAAACATTCTGCCCAGACATTTAATTCCTTCTTCGCGAACGCGGTCAAAGCCTCGCGTTCGCGAAGCACAACTTGGCGTTGACCAAAAATTCCTCTTACGCGAACACGACTACTACCTTGCGAACGCGATGACTCCACAGCTCAAACCATCGCGAACGCAATGCACAACGACCCCAGCCCTTAGCGAACACGGAACCTCCCTCGCAAACGCGAAGGCTAAATCTTCAGCCTTACCTGCTAACCCTTCGCGAACGCGAGGGTCCACTCGCCAACGCGAAGCACTGCTGTCTGCAACACTTCAGCAGATTTTTCTGCAACTTCAACAACTAGAAATGGTCCGTTTAACCACCCGAAACCCACCCGAGGCCCTCGGGACCTCAACCAAACATGCCAACATATCCCATAACCTCATTCAAACTTGTTCCAACCTTCGGAACGCTCAAAACAACATTAAAACACCAAATTTGCATCGAATTCAAGCCTAAGTATTCAAAAATCTTCTAAATTACGCTTTTGATCAGAAAGTCTACCAAACCACATCCGAATGACCTGAAATTTTGCACACACATCCCAAATGACACAACAGACCTATTGCAACTGCCGGAATTCCATTCCGACCCCTATATCAAAATCTCACCTACCAAACGGAAAACGCCAAAATTTCACTTTCGCCAATTCAAGCCTAAATCTACTACGGACCTCCAAAACACATTCCGATTACTCTTCTAAGTCCCAAATCATCTCCCGAGGCTATACGAATCATCGAAATTCACATCCGAGCCCTATAACACATAAGTCAACATCCGGTTGGCTTTTCAACTTAAGCTTTCTTAAAAGAGACTAAGTGTCTCAAACATTACCAAAACCTCTCCGAACCCAAGCCAAACAACGCGATCATACATAGAACCGATAAACAAAGCAATAAAAAGCAGAAATGGGAGAAACGGAGCGGTAACTCATGAAATGACCGGCCGGGTCGTTACATCCTCCCCCTCTTAAACAAACGTTCGTCCTCGAACGAGTCAAGAAACATACCTGAAGCCTCAAAAAGGTGAGGATATCTACTCCGTATCTCCCGCTCGGTCTCCCAGGTAGCCTCCTCCACTGGCCGACCTCTCTTCTGCACCTTCACTGAAGTTATATCCTTCGATCTCAACTTTCGAACCTGACGCTCCAAAATAGCTGCTGGCTCCACATCATAAGTTAGATCACCATCTAACTGAACCGTGCTGAAATCCAGAACATGAGATGGATCTCCAATATACTTTCGGAGCATAGAAACATGAAATACCGGATGCACACTCGACAAGCTGGGTGGTGTCACGACCCAGTTCACCCCCCCCCCTCATGAACATGTCGTCATGGCACCTAGTCCCTAAGACTAGGTAAGCCTAACAATGCGGAAGATAAACCATAATTGCGGAAGAAAATAGATAAAACTGAATTGGTAAAAAGAAACGGTGTTTATGGTGCCGCTCGGCACATACCACAACAATTCTCGAAGCTAGCAAACTCCCAAAACCCGGAAACTCACAAATCACAAGGTAAGGGGATACATAAGGGGATCTGACTCAAGAATATCTATACAAATGAGAAAAATGGAAAAGCTATACTTATTACAAAAAGCTGGAAAGGGACTCCTCGGTCTACGGACGTAGCAGATTTACCTTGAAGTCTCTACCGGTTCGCCTCCTTCCAAGGCTGACAGAACTGAGCGGAAGTACCTGTATCTGCACAACAAAAATGTGCAGAAGAGTAGCATGAGCACACCACGGCGGTGCCCAGTAAGTATCAAGACTAACCTCGGTGGAGTAGTGACGAGGAACAGTTGAGGCACCTACCGGTCAATAAACAGTATAATCATAGGAGTAATGGAAACGACATATAATTATGTAAAGGCTGCATGAATGACCCAAAATGCTACAATTCATAATAAGGGGAAAATACAACAAGTAACAACGAGAATATAATAAATGATGATACGAAATGACGGCACGATCACAACCCCATCCTAAAGTCATAGCACAGCAAGGGGAAAACAAGCCAATAACTCATATCCTACAATGATGCTCACAAAGGTCTTACTCAACTCTTTCCACAATTTCACCAAGTCTCGGACAAACCATAACTCACGAAGACACTGCATCTGAAACCTAACACTGGGCATCCTGTGCCCCATCAATCCCATGGTCATGCTGATAACTAACTGGCTAACTAGGGCCGTTCTCACAAACATAATGGATAAACGAGGGCAGAACCCTCATGCATCACGGTACCAATAACCGTACGGCAGAACCCTCATGCATCACGATATCAACAACCGCACGGCAGAAACCTCGTGCATCACAATATCAACAACCGCACGGCAAAAACCTCGTGCATCACAATATCAACAAATGACAATATATACAGGAACAAAGCAAGAGAATCAACTCAAGAGATTCCGTTCACCAAAAGACGGTACAACTAACGTACAAGGAATAACTGTAACAGGGAAATACTAGGCGCAATAAGAACAACTCAACAAGGGAGAAATAATACGAAACAACGATTCCATAATACTCAGTTCTACAACAAGGAAGTTAACATGAATCAAATAATTATAATTAAGGAAGTATCAACTAAACATAGGATATCTAACTTCTTTCCAATTAAGACCAATTAATTACACGAGAGATAGAAATAATGCTTTCCAGATAAAGACAAGCAGTTAGGAATGATAATGTGACTACAGAAAGGCAAATGTCTACAGTTAAACAAGTAAAAGTCATTTAGGCAACAAGAATAACCAAAAAGGGCAGATAAATTCCAAGTAAGTCGTGTAGAGGTGAAACTAATAATATGGAACTCAATCGTATCAGGAACAACTTCATATTCGGTGATTACAAAGACCTAAGAGCCTAAAAGGGGAAACTTTCCACAAATAAATCTGAGCACGCACTCGTCACCTCGCGTACAGGGAATAAAATCAACAAAGAAGACTCAAATCTAAGGGGAAGTCCCCCACACAAGGTTAGGCAAGATACTTACCTCGAACCGGCGAAAATCAACTAGCAACCACGTTTTTGCCACGAGTACTCGACTCCAAATGGCCCAAATCTATTCAATTAAATCACACATTGTAAATAACATCTCAAGCAACTGATTCTACTATTTAATTCAAAGCTACGGCGTGAAATTAGGTGAAATGACCAAAATGCCCTTCAGGCCAACGCCTCTGAATCGAATAATTTTCACATTTTCAGAACCCTCGTACTCTCACGAGTCTAACCATATAAAAATCTCCCCAATCGGAGGTCAAATGCTCACTCAAAACCCAATAGTTTGTTCTAAGAAGTTTTAACCAAATTCTTCAAATTTTGATCCCAAGTTCGAATCTTAATGATTGATTTAACTACAAAATGATGAAATATAACTATAAGGGGTTAAAGAAACATTACCCAACAATCTCCTCTTCGAAACCCCTCTGAAAATCGCCCTTACCCGAGTTCAAATTGATTTTTCTAACTTATGAAATCAAACCCTCGAAATTTCCTTTTCTGAACAGGTTCGCTTCTGCGGACAAGGGACCGCTTCTGCGGTCCCGCTTATGCCTAAAAGCAACCGCTTCTGCGGCTTTCATTAAAGGGGACAGGGCCGCATCTGCGATGGCTGGGCCGCTTCTGCGGCTCCGCTTCTGCGATGCCTAAGCCGCTTCTGCGGCTCCGCTTTTGCGGAAATGGCACCACTTCTGCGGCTTCTGGGGGAAAAGGGGACAAGCCGCTTCTGCGGTCAAATAGACGCTTCTGCGGCGGCGCATCTGCAGTTCCCAAGCCGCAGATGCAAAAATACTAGAAGAGGGACATTCAGCTGCTGCATTAACTTCAAATTCCTCTGTTAACCACCCGAAATCATCCCGAGGCCCCCGGGACCCCAACCAAAAGTACTAATAGCACCTATTACCTCATTCAAACTTGTACCAATCCTTAAAACACCTCAAACAACGTCAGAAACTCGAATTAGTCAATGATTTGAGCCTAAGGACTTAAAATTCCATCAAAATACATTTTCGATCAAAAACCTAACCAAAACACATCCGAATGACCTGAAATTTTACACACACATCCCAAATGACACAACGGAGCTACTGCAACTCTCGGAATTCCATTCCGACCCTCGGATCAAAAACTCACCATCGGACAGGAAACTTCGAAAATTCGAACTTCGGCATTCCAAGCCTAAATGAGCTACGGACTTCCAAAATACATTCCGAACACGCACCCAACCCCGAAATCACCTAACGGAGCTAACGGAACCGTCAGATTTCCATTCCGAGGCCGTCTTCACACTGTTCTGTGTACGGGCCACTTTCCAACACTTAAGCTCTCATTTAGGGACTAAGTGTCCCAAAACTCTCCGAAACCCTACACCGAATGTCCCGGCAAACCAAAATAGTAGAATAAACATAGGGGAAGCAGTTAATAGGGGATCGGGGCGTGAATTCAAAAAATGACCGGTCGGGTCGTTACATCCTCCCACACTTAAACATTCGTTCGTCCTCGAACGAGCATAGAGAACGTACCTGAAGTCTTCAAGTCACTGAGTGCGCACATCCAACATACACCCGCGGGTGATCCCACGTCACCCCAAATCCACTTAAGCCTGATGACACCATCTCAACTGAAATTTAACCTTTCTAGCAATACCAATAGGCCTTTAAGCCAAAATTCTCACCTTCCACCCGTTTCCAAAAGACCCGATCCTAAATCCATGTCCGATATCAATCGCAACCAGCTATTTCAATACAACCCAACACATACAGGGTACAACCACATAACATGACGCATCACACATAGGCCCGCAATAACATTTCTGATAGCAATACTTGCCTGAGATCGAATCCGTATCGGCCATAAGCCTCGTATCCAACAAGAACTCCTTTCAAACCTCCACAACACTGGCGATGATTCAATAACCATAAAATCCGCATAACAAAACCCCTGAACAGCCAAGTTTCAGCCAGCACCAACGGGTATACACCCCACCAGCTAGAACCCAAGAAGCATAAACTGAAATGACTGAATACGAGAAAGGAAACACATAAGGGGACTAACAGACAAATCAAGCTAGCACGGATTCTTCTAAAACACCAATCGACAAAACATCTAACAAGAAAGAATGAAAGCATATAAAAGACTCACAATGATCTTATACTGATATAATTTCTCAGCGCAGTACACCACCCGGTCTCAACATATCAAATCACCTGATATCACGAGGGTCCCGCCCACATTACTGAATCACAAGTAGGGCACACATCACCCATCTAGAGACTCTCACTAGATCAATTTTGTCTACAATTTACAACACAGGCTGGCTCCCACACCGGTGGAGCATAGACAATCACAGCTCGTAACTAGAGTACTCAGAGATCACATCAAACCTACTAAAACAGACAACATGAATTTACTACTAGCCTCATAACTCTCGACAACAGCTAGGAACGGATGATAGGCACGACTATCACTCATAGGACCTCCCAACAGAATAATCACGTAAACAGAGTACAATCATGAAACGCACTCATAAACGGAACAACAATTAAGGGAACTCACCCCGATAAGCAGAACCGTGATGAACTACAGATAATGCCCCTCTATAACAAATGAATCTGTACCTGAATGACATTCAATTGGCACACCGGCCTCAAGCCTACTATGTGAAACACATCAACGAGCCGGGCCTCCCCCTCTTGGGCGCCCTCTACCTGCCTGAATACCTCGCTGGGACACACCGGTCTGAAGTCTGGGACAATCTCTCTTCATGTGGCTAGTATCTCCACACTCAAAGCACCCTCTCTGCTGACGAGGTGGTGGGAACTGTGCAATGCGGTTACTCGGAGACCTATGAGATCCTGAGTCACCATGCAAAGCTTGAAGCGCGAACTGAACTGGCTGACCCGCAAAACCTCTACCATGACGCACCCTGCCTCCAAAATAAGGACCAGTATATCTCACCGGCCTATGAGGCCTCCTCGCCTCCTCAAGCTCTCTCTCCTGATCTCGGCTACTCTCTCTCTCATGACCCTGCCTGCCCTCTCTCTCATTAGCATGCATACCCTCTATCCTCCTAGCAATATTCACCGCTTGCTGATATGGAATATCCATCTCCAACTCACGGGCCATGCTGGACCTGATGCTAGGAATGAGCCCCTCAATGAACCGACAAACCTTCTCGCGAACAGTAGAAACCAAGGCTGAGGCGTGTCTAGCCAAACTGGTATAACGGACAGCATACTCCGAGATGGTCATAGCACCCTGACGCAAATGCTCAAACTCCACGCGCCATGCATCCCTGAGGCTCTGAGGAACAAAGTCTCTCAGAAACATATCTGAAAACTGAGTCCAAGTCAGTGAAGCTGCCTCGTCTGGGCTGTCTAACTCATAGGTGCGCCACCAATCATAGGCGGCTCCTCGAAGCTGAAAAGTAGTGAAAGAAACCCTGCTCGATCCAGAGATACCCATAGTACGGAGAATACGGTAACACTCATCAAGAAACCCCAAGGCATCGTCTGATGCTAATCCACTGAACACCGGAGGATCATACTTCTTGAACCTCTCTAGTCTCATCTGCTCCTGCTTGGAAGCCGCTGCCATGCCCTCAGGCTGAACTGGTGTCGCCAGCGGTGTAGGAATAATCTCTGGGACCTGCTCAACATGTGCTCACTGCTCAGGAGTGCGGGCGGCGGGAGTCTGTGCTCCTCCCCCGGCCTGGGATGTGGCTGCAGCAAGGGGAAGCAATCCTGCTTGAGCCAAAGTGGTGTACATACTCATGAACTGTGCCAAAGTCTCCTGAAGGGCTGGAGCAGTAGTAGCAGTAGGCGTGTCAGGTGCCTAGACTCCGGCTGGATCTGCTAGTGGTACCTCGGCGACAGCTCGCGCAGGTGCTCTCGCTGCACCACGTGCAAGTCCTCGAACCCTACCCCGGCCCCGACCTCCGACGGCTGCAGCAGGGGGCGCGGGTGCCTGATCACCTCGGGTAGTACGTGTCCTCACCATCTATGAGAGAGTAGAAGACAGAGGTTTAGGATTGTGGATGTCAAAAATCTCGCACGACAGGGAAATCAAATGAAGTGGAATTTTCCTAACGGTTACATAGCCTCTCGCAGATAAGTACAGACGTCTCCGCACCGATCCACGAGACTCTAATAAACTGGCTTGTGATCTGTGACTCCTATGAACCTAGAGCTCTGATACCAACTTGTCACGACCCAGTTCACCCCCCCCCCCCCCCCCATGAACATGTCGTGATAGCACCTAGTCCCTATGACTAGGTAAGCCTAACAATACGGAAGATAAACCATAATTGCGGAAGAAAATAGATAAAACTCAATTGGTAAAAAGAAACGGTGTTTAAGGTGCCGCTCGGCACATACCACAACAATTCTCGAAGCTAGCAAACTCCCAAAACCCGGAAACTCACAAATCACAAGCTAAGGGGATACATATGGGGCTCTGACTCAAGAATATCTATACAAAAGAAAAATACTGGAAAAGCTATACTTACTACAGAAAGCTGGAAAGGAACTCCTCGGTCTGCGGACGTAGCAGATTTACCTTGAAGTCTCCACCGGTTCGCCTCTTTCCAAGGCTGACAGAACTGAGCGGAAGTACCTGTATCTGTACAACAAAAATGTGCAGAAGAGTAGCATGAGAACACCACGGCGGTGCCCAGTAAGTATCAAGACTAACCTCGGTGGAGTAGTGACGAGGAACAGTCAAGGCACCTACCGGTCAATAAATAATATAATCATAGGAATAATGGAAACGACATATAAATATGTAAAGACTGCATGAATGACCAAAAATGCTACAATTCACAATAAGGGGAAAATACAACAAGTAACAACGAGAATATAATAAATGATGATACGAAATGACGGCACAATCACAACCCAATCCTAAAGTCATAGCACAGCAAGGGGAAAACAAGCCAATAACTCATATCCTACAATGATGCTCACAAAGGTCTTACTCAACTCTTTCCACAATTTCACCAAGTCTCGGACAAACCATAACTCACGAAGACACGGCATCTGAAACCTAACACTGGGCATCCTGTGCCCCATCAATCCCATGGTCATGCTGACAACTAACTGGCTAACTAGGGCCTCTCTCACAAACATAATGGATAACGAGGCGTACCTCACCCCTAGCAAAAATCAGGAGGAAATCACCTCCAATAGGAGTATTTAGCTACGTGTATGCCTGTGCAAATGTTTTCTAACAAAATTCTACCAGCTAGTAAGCATGAAAAGGAGAACGGACTGCTCGTACGATATTTCCTCACAACTTCCAAGAGATAAAGCTCATACAGGTAAGCAACCCACAATCACAATATTAAACAAATAAGAATGCCTCCACAGGCCGTCACAATTCTTTACAATCGACCCCTGACATAGCCCACCTTATTCCGCCACGTGTGCAATTAATAACATAATAAGCACCGCCTTATTTCGCCACACGTGCATTACAATGTTCCCACCTTATTCCGCCACATGCGCATCCCACATATAAGCATATAACATATCCCGCCTTATTACGCCGCATGTGCAAAATATCAATAACAACACTAGCACGGCAAAGACCTCGTGCAACCCTTCAACAACAACCGCACGGCAGAAACCTCATGCATCACGGTACCAATAACCGTACGGCAGAACCCTCATGCATCGCAATATCAACAACCGCATGGCAGAAACCTCGTGCATCACAATATCAACAACCGCGCGGCAGAAACCTCGTGCATCACAATATCAACAAATGACAATATATACAGGAACAAAGCAAGAGAATCAACTCAAGATATTTCGTTCACCAAAAGACGGTACAACTAACGTACAAGGAATAACTGTAACAGGGAAATACTAGGCGCAATAAGAACAACTCATCAAGGGAGAAATAATACGAAACAACGATTCCATAATACTCAGTTCAACAACAAGGAAGTTAACATGAATCAAATAATTACAATTAAGGAAGTATCAACTAAACATAGGATATCTAACTTCTTTCCAATTAAGACCAATTAATTACACGAGAGATAGAAATAATGCTTTCCAAATAAAGACAAGCAGTTAGGAATGATAATGTGACTACAGAAGGGCAAATGTCTACAGTTAAACAAGTAAAAGTCATTTAGGCAACAAGAATAACCAAAAAGGGCAGATAAATTCCACGTAAGTCGTGTAGAGGTGAAACTAATAACAGGGAACTCAATCGTATCAAGAACAACTTCATATTCGGTGATTACAAGGACCTAAGAGCCTAAAAGGGGCAACTTTCAACAAATAAATCCGAGCATGCACTCGTCACCTCGCGTACAAGGAATACAATCAACAAAGAAGACTCAAATCTAAGGGGAAGTCCCCCACACAAGGTTAGGCAAGATACTTACCTCGAACCGGCTAAAATCAACTAGCAATCACGTTTTTGCCACGAGTACTCGACTCCAAATGGACCAAATCTATTCAATTAAATCACACATTGTAAATAACATCTCAAGCAACTGATTCTACTATTTAACTCAAAGCTACGGCGTGAAATTAGGTGAAATGACCAAAATGCCCTTCAAGCCAACGCCTCTGAATCGAATAATTTTCACATTTTCAGAACCCTCGTACTCTCACAAGTCTAACCATATAAAAATCTCCCCAATCGGAGGTCAAATGCTCACTCAAAACCCAATAGTTTGTTCTAAGAAGTTTTAACCAAATTCTTCAAATTTTGACCCCAAGTTCGAATCTTAATGATGGATTTAACTACAAACTGATGAAATATAACTAAAAGGGGTTAAAGAAACGTTACCCAACAATCTCCTCTTCAAAACCCCTCTGAAAATCGCCCTTACCCGAGCTCAAATTGATTTTTCTAACTTATGAAATCAAACCCTCGAAATTTCCTTTTCTGAACAGGTGTTTCCGCTTCTGCGGACAAGGGACCGCTTCTGCGGTCCCGCTTATGCGGAAAAGCAACCGCTTCTGCGGCTTTCATTAAAGGGGACAGGGCCGCATCTGCGATGGCTGGGCCGCTTCTGCGGCTCCGCTTCTGCGATGCCTAAGTCGCTTCTGCGGCTCCGCTTTTGCGGAAATGGCACTGCTTCTGCGGCTTCTGGGGGAAAAAGGGACAAGCCTCTTCTGCGGCCAAAATAGGCGCTTCTGCAGTGCTGCATCTGCGGTTCCCAAACCGCAGATGCAAAAATACCAGAGGAGGGACATTCAGCTGCTGCATTAATTTCAAATTCCTCCATTTACCACCCGAAATCATCCCGAGGCCCCCAGGACCCCAACCAAAAGTACCAATACCACCTAATACCTAATTCAAACTTGTACCAATCCATAAAACACCTCAAACAATGTCGGAAACTCGAATTAATCAATGATTTGAGCCTAAGGACTTCAAATTCCATCAAAATACATTTTCGATCAAAAACCTAACCAAAGCACGTCCGAATGACCTAAAATTTTACACACACATCCCAAATGACACAACGGAGCTACTGCAACTCTCGGAATTCCATTCCGATCTCAGATCAAAAACTCACCATCTGACAGGAAACTTGAAAAATTCGAACTTTGGCGTTCCAAGCCTAAATGAGCTACGGACTTCCAAAATACATTCCGAACACGCACCCAACCCCGAAATCACCTAACGGAGCTAACGGAACCGTCAGATTTCCATTCCGAGGCCGTCTTCACACTGTTCTGCGTACGGGCCACTTTCCAACACTTAAGCTCTCATTTAGGGACTAAGTGTCCCAAAACTCTCCGAAATCCTACACCGAATGTCCCGGCAAACCAAAATAGTAGAATAAACATAGGGGAAGCAGTTAATAGGGGATCGGGGCGTGAATTCTAAAAACGACCAGTCGGGTCGTTATAAGAACCATCCTTTTTCTTCACAAACAAGATAAGAGTACCCCAAGGTGTCACACTAGGCCGAATAAAGCCCTTATCAAGCAATTCCTGTAACTGTTCCTTCAACTCCTTCAATTCAGGAAGAGCCGTACAATAAGGAGGAATAGAGATGGACTGAGTGCCCGGCAACAAATCAATGCCAAAATCAATATCTCTGTCAGGCGGCATGCCCGAAAGATCAGCTGGAAACACATTAGGGAAATCCCGCACTACTGGGACTGAATCAATTGTAGATATCAATATTGACATCTCTCACATAAGCTAGGTACACGTCACACTGCTTCTCAACCATTCGTTGAGCTTTAAGAAATGAAATAACTCTACTGGGAGTGTAACCTAAAGTATCCCTTCACTCTAATCGCGGTAAACTTGGGATAGCCAGCTCCACGGTCTTGGTGTGACAATCAAGTATAGCATAATGGGGAGACAACCAGTCCATGCCCAAGATAACATCAAAATCTACCATGCTTAGCAATAATAAATTGGCTCTGGTCTCAAAACCACTAAGAGCAATCGAACAGGACCGATAAACGCGGTCCACAACGAGAGAATCTCCCACAGGAGTAGAAACATAAACAGGGGAACTCAAATGCGGGGCAAAATAAGAGGACACATAGGAATAAGTGGAGCCTGGATCGAATAAAACCGATGCATCTCCATGACAGATCGGAAAAATACCTGTAATTACAGAATCAGAGACAACAGCCTTAGTACGGGCAGGAAGGGCTTAGTATCTGGGCTGGCCTCCCCCTCTAGGGCGACCTCTACCTCCCCAACCTCCATCTCTAGCTGGCTGAGCAGGTGGGGTAGCAACTGGTGCTGTGATCATAGCCTGGGGACCTTGTGGAACATGTTGTGGCTGAGGAGTCTGTATAGGCACACCCCTCCTAAGTCTAGGGAAATCCCTCACTATACGGCGTATGCCGCCACACTTAAAACAAACTCTGGGATGGCGTGCCAGCTGTGACTGGCTCGGGCCAGGTCTGCTAGACTAACCAATGAAAGCACCTCGTGCAGTAGACGCACCACTAGATACTAGAGGTGCATAATAAGGCTCCTGAGGTCTAGGAGGAGCTGGGATACCACTGGCTGCTGGAAGAGCTAAATGAACGGGGCGACTCACATAACCCCTACCATGATGAACTGCAGCTGGGGCACGGGCACCAAAATAATGGCCCGACTCTCAAGGCCTCTTGGCCTCTCTCTCCTCCCTATCCCGAGCAAGCATGCCCTCTACTCTCCTAGAAATACTCACCACCTGCCGATAGGCGATATCCATCTCTAGCTCCCGGGCTATGCTAGACCTGATGTTGGGAATGAGCCCCTCAATAAACCGGCGAACTCTCTCATGAATTGTAGAAACCAAGGGCGATGCATGTCTAGCCAAATCACAGAAACGGACAGCATACTCCGAGAAAGTCATAGTACTCTAGCGCAAATGCTTAAACTCCGCGTGCCATGCGTCCCTGAGGCTCTGAGGGACTTATTCCCACAAAAACATATCCGAGAACTGGGTCCATGTAGCGGAAGCTGCCTCAGTCAGATTGTCAAACTCCAAAGTACGCCACCACTTATAGGCTGCCCCTCAAAGCTGAAAGGCAGTGAAAGAAACCCCACTCGACTCTACTATGCCCATAGTGCGGAGGATACGGTGACACTCCTCCAGAAATCCTTGAGCATCCTCTGATGCTAGTCTACTGAAAGAAGGAGGATCGTACTTCTTTAAACCTCAATTCTCCATTGCTCCTCCTCTGAAGCAGCTGCCCTACCCTCGGGCAGAACTGGGACGATAGGCGGTACCGGTATAACCTCTGAGATCTGATCAACCTCAACCTGCTGCTCTGGGGTGCAGATGGCGGGAGCCTGTGCTCCTCCCCCGGCCTGAGATGTGGCTGCAACAAGGGGAATCTACCTTGCCTGAGCTAAAGTGCTATACATGCTCATGAACTGTGAAAGGGTCTCCTAGAGAGCTGGAATAGTAGTAGTGGGCGTATCAGGCACCTGGAGCTGCTGGTGGCTCCTCTGTAGCAGCTCGCGCGGGTGCACTGGCTGCACCACGTGCGCGTCTTCGGCCTCTACCCCGGCCCCGGCCTCTGGCGGCTCTAGCAGGGGGCGCGGGTGCCTAGTCATCTCTCGTAGCACGTTTCCTCACCATCTGTGAGAGAATAGAAGACAGAAGTTTATAATTTTTGAAATCAATAATCTCGGACGACAAGGAATCAAATGAACTGGAATTTTCCTAACAGCTCCACAGCCTCTAGAAGATAAGTACAGACGTCTCTATACCGATCCGCGAGACTCTACTAAACCAGCTTGTGACTCACGACTCCTATGAACCTAGAGCTCTGATATCAACTTGTCACGATCCAATTCCTACCTTCGAGAACTATCGTGACGGCACCTAGTCTCTACGACTAGGTAAGCCTAACACATTGCGGAAATAAAAACAAAAGCATAAATATTAACTATTGGCAATACAACTATCTACTAAGCAACTGAATTCCATTCGGCATATACGGTTAACACTTCAGAAAACAACCAAAACAACACCCAAAACCCGGAAACTCACATGTCACAAGCTACTAAGATGCTCTAACTGTTCTTTACATCATCTCTACAGAAAGAAAGAGAAATGAACATAAGGGGATAGAGGGGGGACACCGACAAGCAGCAGCGACTGCAACTAGCGATGAGGCTGGTACAATGAACCTGGATCTACACACGAAAAACATGTGCAGGAAAGGGCATGAGTACACCACAGCGGTACCCAGAGATCCAGGTTCAGGGCGCTGCTGGTATATATATATATATATATATATATATATATATATATATATATAGAGAGAGAGAGAGAGAGAGAGAGAAAGAGAGAGAGAGAGTGAGAGAGAGTAATATAGTAAGAAATATTGCAGTAAGATTAAATACTAACAGTCAACAAAATCGAAATCACAGAAAAATACCACAACTCAGTACATAAATATAGCAATATGGGATCTCCCGGGATACCATCCCGTAGTCCCAAACGTAAATGTACAAGGGGATCTCCCGGAAGACCATTCCGTAGTCCCAAAGTAAATATATCCAGTACACGAGATCTCCAGGAATAACGCCCCGTAGTCCCAAATATAAATGTGCAGGGGGATCTCTCGAAATACCGTTCCGTCCCAAAGTAAACATACCGCTCAATCAATATAAATAACAGTTTCAACAAGAAATGCTACAATTCAAATTAAGTTCATATCAAAAAAAACATGCAATCCTTTGATACATCCCGCATTTTCGTACGTTAAAGTTTCGTCGTAATTTAATCGACGTAAGTGCGGGAATGAGATTATTTGGAATTATAAGTATTATTTATTTCAAACAAGGGATAAGTATGAATGAGTTTGGCTTTGAATTCAGTTTGAACAAGGAAATCCCTCTGTTCCGGTGCCTTTTTACCTAGAATTTTAATTTGAACTGTTTGTAGAAAATCTGGCCAAGTTCATCACCTTCGATAAAGTTGTCACTAAAGGTATGTTAAGGCTATCCCTTCTTTCTTTTTGGCATGATCTATACGACACAAACGAAACGAGCAAATGCGCAATTCCCATAAAAGACTATATTCATAGAAAAACTAGAGATGCTTATGTTCTTGATTCCCCATGTGTCATATTATTCTATCATGTGTTCGTGGGTCTCAAAAATACATAAGTTGTTGAATTTTATTTCATGGTATTAATCAGAGGCATAATGGTCTTATGACGTACCGAGAGATTTTACTTACGTATTTTATATGCATTAGTGCATTAATACATGCACATTGACCCATGACCAGGTAGCGTTATATACGCGTGTGTATATATATACATATATATATATATATGTGTGTGTATATATATATATATATATATATATATGGGATATGGGAAAGGTTATGCGTTATATACGCACCACCACCTGATCAGCTAGTATACGTTGATGATTTGGCCACAGTGGCCGAGATTATATGATGGGATGCCCTCGGAGGCTTGATGAAGTTATGAACACATATACCTATGCATGGTATGGCATTTATATGTATATGCATGACATTTTAAAAATTAAAGGATTTCACAGAGCTATTCAGATTTACATGTCAAGTCTTTTACTCTATGTTTCTCTCATGTCTATTGTTTACTGATTTTCATTCCTTACATACTCGGTACATTATTTGTACTGACGTCGCTTTTGCTTGGGGACGCTGCGTTTCATGCTTGCAGGTCCCGATAGATAGGTCGAGAGTCCTCCAAGTAGGCTATCAGCTCAGCGGAAGATGTTGGTGCGCTCTATTTGCCCCGGAGATACTTATTTGGTCAGTATGATTAGTACATGCATTGAGTGGTATGGCGGGGCTCTTTCCCGACCTTTACGATATTATGTATTCTTAGAGGCTTGTAGACAGATATCATGTATATGGATTTTTTTATGGCCTTGTCGGCCTATGTTTTGAGTATATAAAAGATCATGTCGGCCTTATAGGCCCGTACGTCATATGTATAAGTTTGGATTACATGTTGGATCGTCCAATGTCGAGTATTTCTCCATGTTTTATTCTACTTATCTCACGATAGCCTCTCTGGATCATTTACCTATGATAGCATGATATGAAAGATACGTTACGTAGGTACTCGGTTGAGCAAGGTACCGGGTGCCCGTCGTGGCCTATCGGTTTGGGTCGTGACAAAAGTGGTATCATACCAGTTCTGTCCTAGGGAGTCTACAAGTCGTATCTAGTAAAGTCTTGTTTATGGGTGTGTTGTTCACCACATTTGTAAGCAAGAGGCTACAGGGCATTTAGGACTGTCACTCTTTCATCTTACTCTAGATCGTGTGGTAGAGCTCAGTTGTAAGAATTCAAATTCCTAACTTCTATTTTATTCGTAATAAGACAATATCTACATCCAGAAAGATGGTTGGTAAAATACATGGCTATGGAAGAATTGAGTCAGAGGAACTCGTCTTTGCATCATGCTTATGATAAGTAAATGTGAGGTCTTCAGCAGATCATGTACGTACTGAAAGGTGTAAGCTTCTTGAGGCAAGAATACCTATCCACCTTTATGGTGAAAGACAATGAGAGACTGAGAAGATAAATACAAGTTTCAACAAGCAAAAGAAGCAAGATGAAGAATGGTACGAGGCGCCCAGTTAGCCATACCCATATTATTTATTCCCTATGGGGGCTAACAAAAGTAGTATAAGAGAAGGATGGACATCAGGATCCGGCTAGGGTTAGAGTAACCCAAATGATGGATGGATCGTTTGCGTTAGTTGACCTTTCCAAAGGATGTTGCAAATGTGCTAAAATATCTCCTTGTGAGACAACAGATGGTGCACTCTAAAATAGTACAGTTAGATATGAGTACTACAGAGATAAGCACTGGAAGCCTTGAAAGGGATAGATATTACCTTAGTGTGGCCTCCGTCCCTAGTAAAGAAAGAATGTTAGTTTACCAGAAGAGCGGTAGATGGAGCAAGGGGAGCTAAAAGCAAAAGAATGTCCTGTTGAAATTTTCAAAATAAAGTGATAGACAGAAATGTTAGCAGGAAATGAGAAGAGAGTTAATGAAGCATTATGAGTAAGACGTGATGCATGGATGACAACGGTAGATTAAAAAAAATGATGACAGTATTACAGAGTATATAATCAAGTGAAGGAAAAGACGAGAGGAGCCAGGCCTTGAGACAACAAAATAATATAGGCCATAAAGTCATATCGTCATTTCGAGAAATAAGTTTGTGACTCCAACGCGACTAACAGAAGGAAAAGTTAGACCCAGAGTAATAGAAATCAATATGGGCTGGTGAACAAGATAAGCTAAACATGAATTAGGGACTGTGTGAGCCAGTTATACTAAGTGTCACCCTCATGAGTAAGGAATTTCGTTATCCTTAGTACGGAAGGATTACTGCAAGGAGAGCAAGGGTCATCGATGATGTGAAAGGACGCCAACAATGAAGAGATAGAACATCTATAGGTAGATTATCTTAGCTCCAATTCTTAGTACTCCCCTAAAGGGGGGAATATGGAGTAACATAATATTAAGTAAGAATTAAGTGGTTCTAGTAATTATGGAATGGTAAAGAAAAAATGCGGTAAAAATGAGAAAGGGATGAGAATACACTTATTCAAATCCTACAGATATGCTAAAATTCAAGAAAATTTTGCAAACACAATGTCAAGGAGAGGAAGTAAGGGTTCCTGCCCGAGATGTTATTGATAGATAGCAGCCAGTGCGAGACGTAAGTTAAGACAAAGGAAATAACCCAAGAAAGATTACGCGAAATATAGATATGAGAATGGGCCAACGAGTAGTTAGCAGTTAATTCAGGAAGAGCCTAGTTATGGCTAGAAAGGAGGTTACAGACGAATCAGCAGAACGTGCAAGATAAACATAGTAAAACCCAATATTGTGAATTCAACGTCGCAGCAATGTCATTATAATACTTGAGATATATTAAGGTAGGAGTCGGGGTAGTTAAAATGTATCGTATGAATGTTACGGGAATAAAAGAGAGTGCCACTTAGAAGACAGTCAAAATATCAGTTCCGAAACAACCCTACAAGCAAAAGGGCATAGAGGTAAGTAACTACGAATAATTATTGGCAAGGAAGGACATCAAAAGGTCTGTAATAAACTCACGACTTTATAAGAGTCAGAGGGTCCTCTCTAAGTACTACAATGAAAGACTAGCTGAGGAAATAAGGAAGAAGGCTTCAACCTAAGCTCAGTGACCTAAAGAGGAAATGGTCTTGTAACAACAGTGTCACAACAACATTGTATGCACTCCATAAGAAAGTGGCACCTACCGTGGCTAATGAACGTGAAGTAAAGTCAAAAGTAATATTCGAGATCATATGAGTTGCACAAAAATTCTGGCATGTGTGGGAACTAAGATAAGCTAAGTATGCCTGCACCAAGGGGGCATGAAGACCAGGAAAAGTAATAGCTTTCATTTAAAGAAAGTTGAGAATGAACAAAAGGAATTATTCGATCAATGGTATAGAGTTAGTTACATTATGAACACACTTAAGATTTCGGAGCATTATTCATGCAGCATATATGTCGGCAATCTTACAGCAGTAGAAGACTCTGGTATAAGTTAAAAGAAAGAATTGAATCCAGGTCATATATAAAGGATTGAATTGTTAGATGAAGGTATCATGGATATTCCATAGCGCCCATGAAAGGCTAAAGTTATAACTAATACCAGGAGCCGCAGATCGAAAGATAGCTTAAGCCTACATAAAGGCTGATCAGAAAGAAGAAGAAACTGAAGAGTTACATCAACGAAGTAAATCAGAAATCTGATTATTGAATCCAAAGAGTTATAGACCTTGTGATTAAGAACATTGCAGAATTACTCTTAATATTAGAAGTACAAGAAAGATAGTACAGTATCCATATTCTATAACGTCTCTACAATAAAGTCAGTTAGAAAAGTACCAGCCTCATAAGAAGTTAGTATGAAGCTCCCACATGATTATAGCATTATAATAAAGCTCCAAGTTATGGATGTGAATCACACCTATGTGGAAGGGAGGTAATGAAAGAGATACAAGATGTGATGCGAGATTTTAAGGTAAGTAAGGTAAAGGTGAACAACGTACGAGATACTCATATGCAGAAGGCTATGAATAGTCCATACTTCGGATAGAAGGCTAGAAGCATGGGGATTCAGTATCCGGGAATGATAGCAGCATCGCCAATGGTATATTTTCCAGCCTATGGGTTCTAGGTACCGAGAGATCTAGCCAAGAGAGTAAAGAAGAGTTGGAGACGATGAAATGTCTCGCTTGATGTTCCAGAATAATACAAGGAAAACTATGGTGAAGCAAGATTGCGAGCAGTATAAATGGATATATGTAGGTCGCAAGCTAAAGTATGATACATCAACAAGGTTTTAGGCAGACAAGAGTAAGAACAAGAAAGGGTGAGTGAGAAGGTGACGAGAATGGATAAGTCCTCGGGATTAAGCCCATGAAAAACGAGAGAGCTGATGGTTTCTCTAAATTATACAAAGTTCAGTATAGCCTGAAGGAACTCAAACGAGTCTAAGACTAATGGCATTTAGAAGAGATAGAATGTTGCCCTGACAGTACAATGAGGGTGTAATTGTGATAGATAAAGGATGACGTTTGGGCCTTCGATTGAGTAATGATTTGAAGAGGATTTCATGAATTATACGGGATTAAAATACCCACGTAAGGTGGATCACATTGGGATGCTATGAAATACGGTTATGAATGTATAGTATCACCCCCAGGTGGATTAGTCTAATCACTTCAGATATCCCCCGATGAGACATAAGCCTTAGTAGCAAGGTATTACACAAAAAGTTTCAAGTTTCAGTAGTGTATTGTAGATCAATATTGAGGTGAATCAGCAATGGATGGACAAAAGTCACAAAGTATAAGACGAGACTAGGCTGTCATTCTTAAACAGTAATGAGGAAGCATTAAAGGACTTAGATATAATATAAATGGGATAAGTAATGAAAGTAACCTCGAGTTCAGTAGATGACCTCAGAAACGATAAATCAAAGTAAGAGTTATGATATAGTATGACCTACCTAGATGCAGTAAAGTCATACGAACGGATAACCGGGTCTATGAAATAAGATATAGCAATATTCGTAAGTTCAATGAAGTATCGGGCAAAGAACTTCAGTATACCTATAAATTCCCAAAGAGACATCTTTTCAAGCTCCGTATATGCTAAAGTGACGCCTAGAGATTGGCTAAAAACTGGAGGAAAAAAGAGAGAAGAGTCGCATAGGCGCACATACAAGAAAAAAAAAGTCGTACAGGTTGCATGACAGAAGGTAGCAAGAGTTAGGAAATTGAAAGAATTCCGACCACAAGTCGTGGTGTGAGAAAGAGGCCTAAAGGGGTGAATCCCAGGCCTTTGGAATTATTAACAGAACTGTTAACTAGATGGCAAGGAGAGTTCTAAAGTTTTCGCAAGAACAATAGGTTATGATAATGATAAGTGCATCAGTCGACATTCGAGGACGAGTGTTCAGGGGGGGGGGGGGATGATGTTACATCCCGCATTTTCGTACGTTAAAGTTTCATCGTAAGTTAATCGACGTAAGTGCGGGAATGAGATTATTTTGGAATTATAAGTATTATGCTATTTCAAACAAGGGATAAGTAAATTCGTGAAGGTGAGAGGGCAAGCAAATCGAAGAAAACGAGTTTCGTCAAAGTTTGTCAATTTCGGATAAAATACGGTCCGAGCAATAATACTCGGTATTTATGGACTAGTGGCATACAAGGTACCACATGACCATGGTAGTAAGGTATATAGGTATGTGAAAAGTGAGTAGTATTTTAAGAATGGAAATAATTCTTAATTATGTGGTAATTGATTAATTATTGGGTAATGATACATTACCTAGTTAATTAATACTTAGTGATTGGTAAATTGAGTTTTTGGATAAAGACTAAAGCAAAAAAACGTGGAAGCCCATTGAAATACACTAAATGACTCTTGTCTTGGGATGAAAGGTGTCCGTTTAAGTGTCATACGCATGACACTTAAGTATATTGGAAGCTTGGCCTTTAAATTATCAAATGGTGATCATATAGCTTTCTTTTCAAAAGTCCAACATTTGAAACAAACGGAAGTTGATCTCAAATCCAACAATAACATTTCCTACACCATTGATTCATTGTATATTCTAGTCTAAACATTTAATAAATCCCTTGTTTTGGCTACTTAGAGTTGATATTATTCACCCTCTTATAAGATTGGCTTCTTTTGTTTGCTTAAGTTGAATAATTCTAGCCTATCCTAGAGGGAACATATTCACTATTCTTCCACCTGTTTATGCTGATGTATCTGTGTGGATCGGAGGAGATAGGCCCTTAGTTCTCTAGGAAAAAAATCAAAGTCCTTATTGAGAATGCACGTTATTAAGTCCATTTATTTGGTAGCTTGTTCAACCAAAGGGTACTAGACCAAGTCTATTAGCTTGATGGAATGTGAATGAGTTTGGCTTTGAATTCATTTTGAACAAGGAAATCCCTCTGTTCCGGTGCCTTTTTACCTAGAATTTTGATTTGAACGGTTTGTAGAAAATCTGGCCAAGTTCATCACATTCGATAAAGTCGTCACTAAAGGTATGTTAAGGCTATCCCTTCTTTCTTTTTTGAATGATCTATAATACACAAACGAAACGAGCAATGCGCAATTCCCATAAATGACTCTATTCGTAGAAATACTAGAGATGCTTATGTTATTAATTCTCCATATGTCATATTATTCTATCATTTATTTATGGGTCTCAAAAATACGTAAGTTGGTAAATTTCTTTCATGCTATGAATCAGAGGCATAATGGTCTTATGACGTACCGAGAGATTTTATTAACGTATTTCATATGCATTTCAGGCATTTATACATGCACATTGACTCATGACCAGATGGCGTTCTATACACGTATATATTTGTATATATATGTATATGGGATATGGGAAAGGTTATGGTGTTATATACATACCACCACCTAATCAGCTGATATACATTGATGATTTGCCCACAGTGGCCGAGATGATATGATGGGGTGCCCTCGGAGGCTTGATGAAGGTATGAACACATATACCCATGCATGGTATGGCACTTATACGTATATGCATGACATTTTAAAAATTAAAGAATATCACAGAGCTATTCAGATCTACATGTCGAGTCTTTTACTCCATGTTTCTCTCATGTCTATTGTTTACTGATTTTTATTCCTTACATACTCTGTACATTATTTGTACTGACGTCCCTTTTCCCTGGGGATGCTGCGTTTCATGCCCGCAGGTCCCGATAGACAGGTCGAGAGTCCTCCAAGTAGGCTATCACCTCAGCGGAAGATGTTGGTGCGCTCTATTTGCCCCGGAGATACTTATTTGGTCAGTATGATTAGTACATGCATTGAGTGGTATGGCGGGGCTCTTTCCCGACCTTTACGATATCATGTATTCTTAGAGGCTTATAGACAGATGTCATGTATACGGATTCTTGTGTGGTCTTGTCGGCCTATGTTTTGAGTATATAAAGGATCATGCCGGCCTTATAGGCCCTTACGTCATATGTATAAGTTCGGATTACATGATCGATCATCCAATGTCGAGTATTTCTCCATATTTTATTCTACTTATCTCACGATAACCTCTCTGGCTCATTTACCTATGATAGCATGATACGAAAGATATGTTACGTAGGTACTCGGTTGAGTAAGGTACCGGGTGCCCGTCGCGGCCCATCGGTTTGGGCCGTGACATCCTTACTCTAAATATGCTGCACAAAGTCCAGGTAGGCACTTAAGGCAGTTAAAACAAATAAGGCACGTAAGCATGCTTCCCTAAACTAAATAGGATGGCTACATATACTAATATTGCTCAACTAAAGGAAAATATAGATATTTACTTAATGAAAATGGTTTTTTTCCTCAACAATTAGCATGTGTACGCACTCATCACCTCACGTACACAGCATTCATATATCAGACAGTACCAAATCCTTAGGGGAGTTCCCCCACACAATGTTAGGCAAGCCACTTTCCTCGAACCAAGCTCAAAATCAATCCGAAATCAAGCTCTTGCCACGTGTATCCAACTCCGAGTAGCCCAAGTCTAATCATATCAATTTCGTAACGTAATAAAACTACAAGCAACTAATTTGACTAATGAAATCAAATCTAGGGTAAGAAAATAGAAAAAAAGCCCAAAAATCCTCCTCGGGCCTACGTCTCAGAATCGGGTTGAAGTCACAAATTATGAACACCCATTCACTCACGAGTTCACTTGAACAAAAATCATCCAAATCCGACGTCTAATTCCTATTCAAACCTCAGATTTTCAATTGGGAAACTTTTCCCCCATTTCCAAACCTCCACCCTCAAATTCCTTAATAAGACAAGGAAAACAACAGTGGATTAATGTAATATGATAATAACAGAGTTAGAATTAGTTACCCAATAGTTCTCCCTTAAAATCCCTCGAGAAATCGCCTCCCACCGAGCTCTAAATAAAATTTTGTGTTATGATATTTCAAACCCTCGAAGTCCTCTTTTCTGCCGAGCGATTTCCGCATTTGCGCTCATGGGGCCGCATCTGATGTCCCGCACCTACGGGAAAAACATCGCAGGTGCAAAGGCCACTTAACCGGACTTGGGCCGCATCTGCGGTCACCCACCCGCACCTGCGGTCTCAGCTGCCAAGGCTCAATTCCGCTTCTATGGATACTTAGCCACTTCTGCGGCGCCACACCTGTGGTCCAAAATCCGCAGGTGCGAAAACAACAGGTGCAACAAACTTCAGCCAAATGCGTAAGTGTCAAACCAATACGTTAAGCATACGAAACTCACCTGAGGCCCCCGGGACCTCAACCAAACATACTAACCAATCCTAAAACACCATACGAACTTAGTTGAGCCCTCAAATCACATCAAACAATGCTAAAACCATGAATCACCCTCCAATCCAAAGTTAATGAACTTGAAATCTCAAAATTCTACAACTAATGCCGAACCCTACCAAACCACGTCCGATTGATCCCAAATTTTGTACACAAGTCATATTCAACACTACAGACCTACTCCATCTTCCAGAATTGGATTCGGACCCCGATATCAAAAATTCCACTATCGGCCCGAAACTCCATAAATTCAACTTTCGCCATTTCAATCCTAAACGAGCTACCGACCTCAAAAACACAATTGGGACACGCCCCTAAGCCCAAAATCACCAACAGAGCTGGACAGAATCGACGAAATTCCATTCCATAGTCGTCTTCACACTATTCTGACTACGGTCCAAATTCTATGACTTAGGCTCTCATTTAGGGAATATGTGTCCCAAAACACTCCGAAACTCAAGTTGAACCATTCCGGCAAATCACAATAGCAGAAAAAGACACGGGGAAAGCAATTAACAGGGGACCGGGGCGTAAATTCTCAAAACGACCGGCCGGGTCGTTATAGTTATTTACATATTTCCGCATTTATTTCTACTTCATTTAGCCTGCTAAATTTTAGTCTATGAAATGTAATGGAAAAAGGTTAATGGAACTCTAACGTTGGCTTGCCTAGCGAGTGCGATGTTTGGCGCCATCACAGTCCCGATGGTTGGAAATTCGGGTCGTGACACCCCCTTAATTATCGTAAGAACACCTTCTTCAATACCTCTTTCTTGATTTCATATTCTCTTCTTCGAAAACCCATTAGCCATGCTAATTCATTCGAAAGAAAACAACTAAACCAATTCAATATGTATGAAAGTAGAGAAAGAACTAAAACAACACTTTCTGTTCTGCCAAATGTTTTATCCATTTCATCAAAATTCACAGCTTCAAACCAAGTTCCCAGCACAAATTTCCAGCAATTAATCAATTCCCAGCAACTAACAGTAACTACACCAGCATCAATGCATTTCCCAGATAAGCAGCCCGTTGATCTTAACGTTGCAAATATATATTCATTCTGAGGATCCATATTCCAAGCGACGGAATTAACGTCTAAAAGATAACTGGTAACTTCTCAAACTTAAACAAATTATATATTCATTATCGTAGATAAACATGTTGTTGTGATATTTCTAAAAATTGGACAAATGTCCTTCTAGTGAAATATCTAAACGAACTCGGGAAGAAGCAAAGGAAAGTGCGTTGAATTAGGAAAATCTAAGGTGTAGTAAACGTCAAAGGATAATTACTTCCTTTGAACCGGATTTTCTAGCATTCTTGTTGGAAAATGAGCCTCAAACGTTTAAAGAAACATTGTCTTCCTCGTAAGCACAATATTGGAAAGAGGCAGTCAATAATGAGATAGAATCCATATTAAATAATCATACTTGGGAATTGGTTGATCTTCCTTCAGGAAATAAACCTTTGCGTTCTAAGTGGATTTTCATAAGGGAAATGAAAGCTGATGGTACTATCGGCAAATATAAGGTAAGATTAGTTGTCAAAATATTTAAACAACGAGAAGGTCTTGATTATTTTGATACATAGTCGCTGGTAACAAGGATTACATCTACTCGAGTGTTAATAGCGTTAGCCGCCGTGTATTTGAAATCCATCAGATGGACTTAAAGACAACCTTCTAAAATGGAGATTTGGAGGAAGAAAAATATATGGAACAACCTGAAGGGTTCGTGGTTCCTAGAAAATAAAAGAAGTTATGTCAATTTGTTAAATCACTTTACGGACTAAAACAAGCACCCAAGCAATTGACATGCCAGATTTGACCAAATAATATTGTCAAATGGTTTCAAATTTAAATGAGTGTAAACAAATATGTTTACGTTAAGAATACTTCAAATCATAAAGTCATTATTTGATTATATGTGGTTGATATGTTAATGAAATATTTAAAATGTCGGGTGTTTAGCTTATGCATGGCACAAGCGAATGTTAGATGTAATGTCTAAATAATATAATTTTTGAACGCCACCAATCCTTAGTGGATATTAATATGATAGTTGGTGAATTCATTATTTGTTCAATCTTAGTGATGATTAATGATGAAACTACAAATTCGAAAGTTATTTACGTATTTTTCCATAAATGATTTGTTCTTTGTTGAACATTTATAACGTTTAGCTCTTTTATGAAAGTCACCTGGAAGGCTGTGACTTTTCATGAAAAGTGCGTTTACATGTTTTGTATATACATGAATGTTCATGAACAAATTAAATGTATTCATATGCTGGTCTATAATGAGGTGAACCAACCGATGAACATGGCCAAAATCCATTTCAAGTTGGATTTGTTTCATGGATGAAGGTGCTATAATTTGCATATCATGTTGACGTATGAATAAATAGCATACAAATGATTGAAAATGGCGGAATGATTGCCAAATGTGTTATATATTAAAAGGTTGTGGCCATAACCGATGCCAATCATTCAACCTATTGTTATAATATACTATTACTACCTTAAGTGTAGTCAATAATCTGATGTGCAATCAAACGTCGAGACGTATTAGTCTACGGCATAAGAAGGTTTGCATTGAATTTCATGACAATGAAATGAGTTTTGGAGCATTTGAAATATACTCCAAATTATGCTTTGCACTACAATAAGTATCCCGCGATAATATAGGGGTATGGTGATGCAAATTAGATCACCGGTTCAACCAATTCTAAACAAAATCGGTGGAGGAGCGATGTCTTGGAAATTGTCCAAACAAATGTACATTGACCGCTCCACAGTGGAGGTTGAGTTTATAGCCTTAAACAAGGCCGGTGAAGAAGCTGAACTGCTCTGGAATTTCTTGCAAGATATTCCATTTTGTCCCAAACCTTTGGCACCTATATGTAAACATTGTGATAGTCAAGCAGAAATAGGCAGGGCAGGGAGCGTTATGTATAACGAAAAATCTCGTCACATTTGACAGAGATACAATACCGTTAGACAACTACTCTCTAGTGGTGTTATCACGATTGACTACGTAAAGTCAATAAATAACGTGTCGGATCCACTTACAAAAGGCCTATCTAGAGAAGCAGTTGAAAGATTATCGAAGGGAATGGGGCTAAGGCCTAGGACAAGTCATCATGATGGTAACTTTACCTAGCAAACTGGATATTCCAAGAGCTTGGTTCAAAAAGATCAAACAAAGTTATGAATGACGGTTCAACATTGTCAAACAACTCAACCCATTCTCGTGATGAAGACAATGTTCAGAAATCAAGGTAAAGCATTAAGGCTTTTTGTTGAGTCAATAAAGCTTAAAGCTTTTTAATGATTTGCTAAGTTTGGCAGGATATGACCAGATAGTGTGTCTATAGGATTACACGTTTAGAAATCACCTATGTGAGTGTGAAGTGTAAGCTGATTTAAGGGGAATGCAAGTAAAGGCCCATTCTCTAAGTACTCATGAAACCAGGCGGTGTTCATGGCTAAAAGGAACACAACCGTGAGAACCAAAGACGGTTAAGGATTGATTGTGTGACTTATGGTTGTCTAGGTATACACCAAAGCTCGACGGTTTAAAGATATCAAATCTACCGATTGACTGAGTATATCCGACATAACTTCACTTCGAAAAGTTCAAAGGGAAACCTACTTATCCGGATGTGATTAATCCTTACTTGTAATCACACAGTATTTTCATGCATGTTTTTCCACATATGTCCATTCCCTATTCATATGGGGGATTGTTGCGTTTTTTCTTTAAAGGGTGTGAATGGGTGTGACGACCCGACCCGTCGTCTCATGTGATACCGCCCCGTTTCCCCCATTTTATACTTCTTCATGTTTCATTATCGGCATTTGGTGTGTTAGAGTTGAATTGGATTGGTTTTGGTAGGAAATGAGACACTTAGTCTCTTTAAGGAAGGCTTATTTTGAAAAAGTCAACCGGATGTTGGCCTATGAGTTAGAGGGCTCGGATGTGATTTCCGGTGATTCGGTAAGCTTCGGGGGATGATTTGTGACTTAGGAGTGTGATCGAAAGTGATTTTGGAGGTCCGGTGTAGAATTAGGCTTGAATTGGCAAAGTTAGTATTTTGGCGAATTCTGGTTGATAGGTGAGATTTTGATCCGAGGGTCGAAATGGAATTCCGAGAGTTGTTGTAGCTTCGTTAGGTGATTTTGGATGTTTGTGCAAAATTTCAGGTCATTCGAAGGTGTTTTGGTTGGGTTTTTGATCGAATGAGTAATTTGGAAGTTTTGGGAGAACTTAGGCTTGAATCCGATGTAATTTGATGGTTTTGATGTTATTTGTGGTATTTTTGATGATTTGAGCAAGTTTGGATGATGTTTTAGGATGTGTTGGTGCTTTTGGTTGAGGTCCCGGGGGCCTCGGGGTGATTTCGGATGGCTAACGGGATGAAATTTGGAGTTTGGAGATTTCAGATTATTGCTGGTATCTGGTATTTCCGCATCTGCAGAAAGGAACCGCAGATGCGGTTTCCCAGGTGCGGAGGAGAAGATCGCAGGTGCGGTGACGGTTATGGAAGGAAGGAACCGCAGGTGCCGAAGGGAATCCGCATCTGCGAGGCCGCAGATGCGGTTGTCGAGTCGCAGAAGCGAAGTGGGCAGAGTTAGATGTTTCTGCAGAAGCGGAAGTTATTCGCACATGCGGGGTCCGGAGATGCAGAAGGATGACCGCAGAAGCGGTTTTGGATTTTAAATGAGATTTCGCAGAAGCGGAAAATGATGGCAGATGCGGTAGTCGCGGATGCGGAAAAGGGACCGCAGGCGCGGAAATCCCTGTTATCAGAAGGGTTTTTAAGCTTATTTTGTTCCGCGAGTATTAGTCCATTTCCACCATTTTTAAGCAAACTTGAGAACTATTGGGCGGAATTGAAGAGGTTTTCGATTAGGAGTGATTGGAGGTAAGTTCCTTGGCCTAAATACATGAAATTATGGTAGGTTTAACATGGAAATTGGTTGAAATTCATCAAAAGGGGATAAAGCTAGGGCTTGGGAGTTTGGTAATTTAAAATGGAATTTGAAGGGTCAAATGGACTCCGATTTTGGTAAATTTGATATGTATGGACTCGTGGCGGGATAAGGAATCCGGTGATGTAAATTTTCTGATTTTTCGAGAAGTGGGCCCGGGGCTCGGGTTTTGCCGAATTCGTGATTTTTGATATTTTTCGAGTCTTTTCGATTGGGTTGTGTTCCCTTGGCCTATTGTAACGTATTCATTGTGGTTTTGGTCAGATTTGATGCTCGAGGAGGTGGATTCGAGAGGCAAGGGCATAGCGAGCTAGATTTTTGGCCGGATTGAGGTGAGTAATAGATGTAAATGATGTCCTGAGGGTTTAAAACCCCGGAATTTCACATCGTAGCGCTATATTGAGGCGAGCCACGCGCTCTACGACGAGTGCGGGGTCGTTTGTTATTGGGGATTGTGACTTGATCCGTCCCGAGTGATGTTTTTACCATGTTTTGACTAGAATCTAATTGAGAATCATCTTTACTTGGATCTAATTGATATATTTGGGCTTCGTGCCAATTATTTGAATCCTTCAGGGATTGATATCACTGTTTTTGCATATTTTGCATATTATTTGATCTCAGTCCAAGGTTTTAAGTACTGTTTTGCAAACTCAGCCATCTTTCTAAGATTTGAAAACTTAAATGATATTTCTAAATGATATTTTGGGATGTGAACTACTGTTTTACAAATGCCCGAGGGGCTTATGATGATTTCTGGACTGAGCATGGATCGGGCTGCGCGCCGCAGCAGTATTACACTGATATTGAGGCCGAGAGCCTGGTGGATTATATTGATATTGAGGCCGAGAGCCTGGTTGATGCCACGAGATGGCTTGATATTGCGCTTGGGCTGTAGGAGCCCCTCTGGAGTCTGTACACACCCCCAGTGAGCGCCGTCGACGATAAATAAATGGGTGGCTCGGGCTGCACGCCGCAGTGGGTACCAGAGTGTACCATCATATGCATTGCATTTCACTCATGCATTTGTTCTTTATCTGTTATTCCTGCTTTAGTATCTGTACTCGGATTTCATTGGCTTGTTGCTTCACTATTAAATGTTCTGGACTGCCAGTTATAGTTTACTTTGTACTATTCCATGATTTTTTATTCTCAGCCTTTATTTATGTTTATTACTCACTGGGTCGGAGTACTCACATTACTCCCTGCACCTTGCGTGCAGATCCAGGTGCATCACAGGCTGAGTGAGGACTTGTTAGCTGAGCAGCAGTATTCGGGAGCATCGAGGTAGCTGCATGGCGTTCGCAGCCTTGATCCCTCCCCTCTATCTCTATCTTTTATTCTACATTTCCTTGTCAGACATTGTAGTAGGTTGGGATTCTGTATTACAGGCTCAGATTCGTGACACCGGGTCCTATGTGGGGCTATGTTGCAGTATTTTGTTAAACTTCCGCATATTTATTCAGTATTTCTAGACTTTCAATATAATGGCTTAGTATTTTCCGCTGTGTTGTATACCAAAAATCTTCTTAGGTAGAGAAACGTTGGTGAAAAGGTCGGGCTTGCCTAGCAGTGCGTTGGGCGCCATCACGACCGGGGTTGGGATCGTGACAATGGGAAATGGAAGAGGCACCTTTTGGATTGCACCACTCCATCTCACCCTTCATTTGTCTATAAATTTAGAGGCTTGGCCTCATTTTCAGACATGGAAAATCTAAAACTTCTCCTCTCTTTTCTACATTGTTGCATTATTTTTCCAAATAAATATAAGTGTCAAGTGTGAATTGCTCCGTTTGTTGAGTTTGCTGAAGTTCTGTGATTTGTCGTGCCGCTATCACAGAGTTATTCCGTTCTATCATAGGAGGAATCAATCCATAACCTTGGGCAATAACAGGGAGGGGATTAAATTCCTTAAGGACACATTGTGAATTCAGTGGGCTCGGAATTATTTTATGATTTGTTTATTTTACTAACTTTTGTTTGCCTCTCTGATTTTCTAATTTTGAACACAGTAATACTAGCAGCATGTAGTGAACATCTTCTTCAATGACAAAGGCAAATATTTCAAGTAGCCCTTGACAAAAAGATAACCTAAATATTATAGGTAGAATAAAGTTATTGCAAGAATAAGTCACTCTATTGGCTTGGTAAAGTTCCTTTCTACTCCAACTCTCAAGATATCAAATCTACTCCAACTCTCAAGATATCAAATTTACTAATTATCGGGTTTACGTCGTCTATTGATGTTTGATGACAATGTCACATATTTTCAATAATTGCCATAAAGTAGGATATCAAAAAGTTATCAAAAAGTTAAGTAACCAAAAATCATCAAATTAAAGACATATTTATTTGTCAAAAAACATGAAATTAATAAAAAGATAAAATTTGTCGATGTATTATTACCTCTGATGTTATTACAATGCCATAAACTGCTCATTGGGAAGTACTGATGAGAATGGGGAAGGAAAACATGTGAAATATAGAATGACTCATAAGAGAGTCTTACATTTTGATTTATTAAGAAAACGGACTCAACATAGATGTAGAAGATGTAGTAAACCCATACCAGTATCGCTGCCTCGTTTGTTTTCTTTTATCTGTTAAGCAAGCGCCTTCTACTCTTCAGCTATTACCTTATCTTCTCCCAATTCATCAGATCTTCAGATGTTGATTTTTCTCAAGAAGTGTAGTAAGTTCTTTTGACTTTTAGATGCAATCAACTCAACATAATAATGTACAAACTACCGGATTAAATTTTTTTTGTGAAAATTAAAACTTAAGCTTTGAATATGGAAAGACTTTTCTGCAAGCCAAGAGGCACTTATGCAACTTTAATGACCCATTATTTCAATTCAATGGTTGTAACTTTAATGACCCATTTTAGTATCAATTCAATCGTTGTAACCATTAGTTTAATTGTTGCAACGTTTTAAATTCTCCAAGTTGGAAGAAAGAAAATAAGACATTTAAACTTAATAAAAAATTAGAGGAAAAGCTCAAAAAAGGAGAAAAAAGACAAGTGAGTTCCTCTGCCAAAGAGAGGTGCCACCTAACTTTTTTATTGCTCTCTTTATATATATATATATATATATATATATATATATATATATATATATATATTCAACAATCCATACAATTTGCTGATAAATTTCCTGACCAAATTTTAGATAAGACCCAGCTTCAAAGATTTTTAGGATGTGTTAATTATGTATCAGATTTCATTCCAAGCCTTAGCAATTTGCTAAAACCTCTCCATGATAGGTTGAAAAAACCTCCACCTCCGTGGACTTCAGTCCACACCAATGTTATCAAAGAAATCAAGTTGAAAGTCAAAGACCTTCCTTGCTTATCTCTCCCTGATCCTTCTGCATTCAAAATAGTTGAGACTGATGCATCAGACATTGGTTATGGTGGCATTTTAAAGCAGAAAAAAGATGACAAGGAACAAATTATTGCATTTGCATCAAAACATTGGAATAATTCCCAACAAAATTATCCTACAATTAAAAAAGAAATTTTAGCAATTGTTTTGTGCATTTCTAAATTTCAAGCTGATTTATTAAATCAAAAATTTTTGTTAAGAATTGATTGTAAAGCTGCAAAATCTATTTTACAAAAAGATGTACAAAATCTTGCTTCTAAACATATATTTGCTAGATGGCAAGCTATTTTATCTATTTTTGATTTTGATATAGAATATATCAAAGGGAGCTCAAACTGTATTCCAGATTTTCTTACCCGAGAATTCTTGCAGGGAAGATAAAATGCCAAAAAAAAAAAAAGAATCCGACATTTCAGATCCTCCAATACCTGCTCTTCCTCCGCCGGAGGAAAATATTATTGAAACAATACCTAAGCAGTCCGATACAGATGTTGTTTCCACACAACAAACAATTTCAGTTGCTTCCAAGCAACTCCCAAAAGGCGCAGCTGGACCAAACCAGCCCAAATATAGAAAGCCATCAGACTACGGCATGAGCGGAGTCCCCCAAGTTCGTATGATAGAAAGTTCAGGACCAATCTCAATTTCCAGTCCATGCCTTCTCCTTGGACAGAAGAAGAATTCATGCAATGGCAACAACTCATGGGCATTAAAGATCAAATGACCGTGCCTGCCTTATTTAAAAAATAATTGAGAGATCAGTATCAATTGTACAAAAGTTATTGTTCCAATGTGGCGGCACAAAGCCACACATCTTCTTCCAACTCCGTAGCGGCCCAAAGTCACACGGCCTCTTCACTTCCTGTGGCTGCCAGAAGCACCGCACAAAAAATATTGGAGGCTAAAAGCCCCATTGCAGGTACAGGGTGTCCATCCAACATCCCAAAGACTACAACCAATCAGGCACTTTCTTCATCAGTGCCACAACCTATTTCTTTACACAAGGGCTCCTCCTCCGAGGATCCCACTTATATTAAGAACGAAAGTGTTTACCCACTCAATTCAAATTGAACCAGAATTCTGGCATTCCAACCCCCAAGAGGTAGCTAAGAAAATACTTAGCCCTTCAGCCAATTTCATTCAAAACACCCACAAACATACCCAAAAATATTATGAGTTTATTCTCACAGATACTAGATCCTGCTTGTTTAAGCCCCACAAAGAAAAGCAAACCCAATCATATGTCACACATACTACGGTGTGGATTAACAAAATAATCTCGCCAAAAGAATGGGAAACCCATCCAGCCAAATACAAAAGACTTTCTCAGCCTTTTGATCCATAATTTTACAATTACTATGACTACCAGGTAGCGTGGATGAATGCTTTCACCTTCCAAAACCAACTTGGAAAGCATTCATGGTTCATCCTCTGGAGTAAACAATTAACCTCTGAATTCCCTCAGTGGTTATACATCAATGGTGGCCGGTATATGGTCATAGAGCTGAAATCCTCCCAGCACCAGTAAAAGAAGGATACGATTATTTCTGTCATAGGTTTTCTAGTGAACAGTAAATACCCATACTCTTCCAATTTTCCCACCGATTTCATATCCCATGGATATACTCCCAGAAGTTTTCCTTCCACAGGCCAGAAGGACATAAAGGACTACCGTGGTTAGCCCTCCAAGGACACTGCAAATGGTATAAGATGTGGGATTCATCTGAAGCCTATGTACCTGCGGTAGACAAGTGGTTTCTATCCCATCCGCAGTATTTAGCTATAACAGATGCTGCTCAAATTTTATTTTTACAACAAAAGTCCATTGCAAGTGCACAACTAGTCGGTTCCAGCAGCAGGCTTGATTTTATTCAGCAAATGGAGCAAATTCTTGATACCCTCAAGACACAAATTCTAGGTCGACAAAATCAGGCATCTTTGTCTGACAAATCATCAGAGGAAGAAGAAGAAGAGCTTGATTTAATGTTCTGAAAAATTAATCAGAAATTACAGCACAATGACATCACAGCTAATATCATCCATGACATCGGCTAGCACTTACATCATGAATGACATTAGAAAACATTATGTAATTTTTAATTTTTTGGCTATAAATAGCCCCCATATCACTTGTAAGACACACCTTACACTACCACTAGAGAAAGAATTCTCTTCCTCTCTAGAATTGGTTAGAGCTCTCTCTCTACTATACTAATATAAGTTTTAACTTGTATTATCAATTTTTCAGTTTCAGTAATATTCAAGTTTATATTTATTTTACTCTTGCCCAAGTTTACATTTATATTACTCTGCATTATGGTCGGTTAAACCGCCTAATTTACTTTATCGTATTTTATTTACATGGTCGGCTCTGCCCCATAAAATTTATTTGCTTGCACTCTAACTGTATCTTCTGCAGGTTTAATTATCTTGTTATTTGCTTCCTGTCCTTGCCTTCTTTTGACTTTTCCCCTAATCTTTTAGGGGCTTCGCTTCCGGTCCCCTTGGTATCAGAGCCATGGGGGGAAGTAAGGATTATTATTCTTGTTTTTAACTTGCTTTTATGTGGTATCGATAGATCAAACTTAGATCTATGGATATGTGGCTTCTTTTATATATCTTTCTTAAATCTTATACTTTTTAAAGAAGATCTCTTAAGAATGGCACTGTGATCCTTCCGGATCTACACTATAAGCAGTTTTTCTGAGAAAAGTGAATATGATAATTCTCAGTTGGCTTATAGATGGTTATTTATAACCTTGGGTCATCCTAAAGAACAACTCCTTAAGAAATAATTAGGTTTAATTATTATATATAAGAGAAGACATGTATCCATATATTTGGTTTTCAGATCTAACTTTTCTACATAATGTTGAGTTAAGAACTTGAATATTATCCTTATGGAACCCAATGGTCTCTTGAACCAAGAACAGGAAGCATTACAGTTATCATCGTTAATCTTGTTATAATTACTTGCAGATCTAATCCATGTATTTCTTCCATCCTTTTTCCTCCCCTTCAAAAAATTCCTTCTCTTCTCCAACTTCTTTATCTTCCTCCTCATCATCGTCCTCCAATCCAAAACTCAAAGAAGAAATTAGCTTTTCTGATTTGCAGCAATCAATTGATGACTGGAAGATCCCTAAACATCCACAGTCCACAATTTACAAGTCTTCACGATGGCCCTTGACCAGTGATTACCATATTTCTACAATTGAGCAAACCATTCCTCTTGAATCAGATCATGAGGAAATCAAACTTTT
Source organism: Nicotiana attenuata (assembly GCF_001879085.1). NCBI lineage: Eukaryota > Viridiplantae > Streptophyta > Magnoliopsida > Solanales > Solanaceae > Nicotiana > Nicotiana attenuata. The sequence continues at coordinate 124,147 of NW_017670891.1, read as the reverse complement.
AAACCCAAAGTCTATAGAAAAATATAGGCGAAAATACAATTATCTCCATTTTGGTTCAGTACAGATTGCAGCTAGACCTCTGTCCAGGGAAGGACTAGACACATCTCTACTCCTCTGTCTTAGAGATTCTAGATTTTCAGACTTCAATGATTCCCTCCTAGGAATGGTAGAAACCAGCGTTTGTAGCGGTCCAATTTACTTTGATTGTTTTCCTAATTTTACGGTGTCTCTTAGAGATAGAAATATCTTAGACTCTTTAACTCTTAATGTTAAAACAGCCAATTCCAAATTTTTGAAACATTAACTGATTTAGAAAAATGAAAATCTAATTGGTGATATTCAGCATAAGCCTCAAACCATTCAAAGAAATTGATTTGTTCTTTTATGTAGTTTAAAGACTCATAGTAGATACTTCGAATATTTTTTCTATTATCTCCTTGAAAATTCTCAAAAAACCAAGTTCTTTTGAAAATATTTTCTGGTGAATAAAAATTTGCTCGAAGTTTTTCTTTATCAATCTGGAAATCATTTTCTAAAACACTTAATTCAGCACCTAAAGCTGAGTAAGTGGGAGATTGAGGTTGTTCATAATTAACTTCTGTTGGAGGGGTTGTCTCTACAGAATATTTGGCTTGTGGGATCATAGAGTCAAAATTAATAGTTTCGATCCTAGAATTCTTGCAGGGAATTCATGGATTTTCTTCTAAATACCAAAACCTTTCCCAGTAAAAATAAATCAACAAACTTCCAAACTCCCAATTCTGGCAAATGTTTCAAATGCAACAAACCGGGCCATATAGCCAAATACTGCAAGTTGTCTAACAAAGTTAGAAATCTTGATTTAGATAAGTCTGTTCTTAACCAGATCGAACAACTTTTATTAGAGGATAGGGACACTTCTGATGTTGCTGATGATGAACTTGAACAGCAATTTAACCAACTTGAAGATGATGACACAAATTCATCTTCATCCCAGTCTAGTCAAGAGGAACCTGCAATTAATGTTCTCTCCAAAGAACAAGATCTTCTTCTTGAAATAATAAGCAATCTCCAAGATTCTATGCAAAAGAAGTATTATCTCGAGCAATTCAAACGAACAATAGATAAGCCTTCCACATCTTCCTCTAATGTCTTTACCAATCATCATCAAGTTGCCAATACTTACAATATTACTGATATCCTCACTAGATTCCCTTCCCAAAAACCTAAGGTAGTAACTATCCAAGATCTCCAAACTGAGATAGCATTCCTTAAGGAAGAAATTCGAGAAATTAAGGCTAAACAAGAATTAGACCGTCTTATTCTCTAACAGCTCTCTACCAAACCTGAAGAGCCCAAACCAACTGAAGTTAAACCAGTTGAACAAGAATTTTTTTGCAACCACCTCTCCAGAATCTCCATAAGAAAATGGCATATGAGAGTCATCCTAATTTTCAATAAGTCCTTTACTTTGGATATCATTGCCTTATTTGATACAGGTGCAGATCTGAACTGCATAAAAGAAGGGCTCATTCCAACCAAATTCTTCGAAAAAACCAAAGAAGGTCTTAGAGCTGCTAACGGCGGGAAACTAGGAATTAGCTTCAAACTCTCCAATGTTGAAGTTAGAACCTCCCTAGAAAATTCTCCATTGTCAGCCTCAAGTTCTTTCCTATTAGTAAAAGACCTTACTAATTCAATTATATTAGGAACTCCCTTTATCGAAGAGCTCATACCATTTATGGTAACAAAACAAGGAATTCTAATTGAACGCATAGGAGGTAGAACCTTTCTTCCTTTCGATAGACCTCCAATGGAAAAGTTCTTCTCTACCATAAAAAGTAAAGAAACACAGATCAATTTTCTCAAAGAGGAAGTAGCCTTCCAAAGGTTACAACAGCAGCTTCAGAATTCTTCTCTCCAATCCAAGATAAAATTTTAGAAACCAAAATCCAGGAAGAACTTTGTGCTGATTTACCTACAACCTTTTGGAATCGCAAGAGACACATTGTTAGGCTCCCTTACGAACCTGACTTTGATGAAAAAATAATCCCCACAAAAGCTCGTCCTATTCAGATGAATCACGAGCTAACCATTCATTGTCAAAAAGAAATCAATGATCTTCTTGAAAAGCGCATCATCTCTCCAAGCAAATCCCCTTGGAGTTGTGCTGCCTTTTACGTCAATAAAAATTCTGAAATAGAACGAGGTGTCCCTCGATTAGTCATCAATTATAAACCTTTGAACAAAGCACTCTGCTGGATTAGATACCCTATTCCAAATAAAAAGGATTTACTTCAAAGGCTTTATGCTGCAACTATCTTTTCAAAATTTGATCTAAAATCAGGATTTTGGCAAATTCAAATAGATCCCAAAGAAAGGTATAAAACTGTCTTTACGGTACCATTTGGACAATACGAATGGAATGTAATGCCATTTGGTTTAAAAAATGCTCCTCCGAATTTCAAAGGATAATGAATGATATTTTTAATCCTTTTTCAAATTTTATTATTGTATATATTGATGATGTTTTAGTATTTTCTACTAGCATAGACCAACATTTTAAGCATCTAAAGGTTTTCTTTAATGTTATCAAAGAAAATGGATTAGTTTTATCAAAAACTAAATATAGTCTTTTTCAAACCAACATCCGATTTCTTGGGCACAATATTGAGCAGGGACAATATATATATATATATATATATATATATATATAGGGAAATGAAAAGGAGCAAAGTACTAAAAATAGTTTTTCATTTTTACTTGTCACTTTTGCATATCAAGAGAAGACAATTTTTTTTCCTGTTATACCCACAGTATTTATTACTCATTTTAAATCATGGTCTCAATCCAATAAAATATGCATCAATTAATATGAGTATTATGGTAAATTATGCACTTTATTAATTATTTCTTAAGGGACGTGAAAGGTCAAAATGTGAAAATAAAAGTAAACGGAAGAACTATTATTGTTGATTTCTGAATTTCAAGTCGTTCTTAAATATACCTAAGTCAACTGGCATGCCTTAGCCCACGCGTTTACACACCAACTTGGTAGTAAAATGCATTAGTTTATTGCCACCATTCTCATGATTCATGCTTAATTGGATAACGAAATAATTATCAAACATTTACTTTGCTAATAAATTCATTCCTTCTTATAGCAATTAGGACCATATTTACTTGTTAACTTATATTATTTCGATTTTTGTTTATTTACCAATTCTTACATGCTTAAGAATAAACAATGGTACGTGATCATGCCCAACTAGCTTATAAGAAGAACTAAGCGGTCATTGCAAAGGTAATTCGGTTTACAAGCCCGGAGTTGAATCCCACAGAGAATTAGGGCTTAGCTAGAGTTGTTGACTATCACTAAGAAGATAAGCTCGAATAATTCCTAAGTTATAAATATTAAGATTCTTATATCTAATTAACTAAATATTAAAGTAGTGGATTAACAACTAAAGATACTACGGGTTGGAGAAACGATTAAGGAGGTCTAGAGTTATGATTTTCCCAATTGTCGGAATTCCTTCCGCTACATCTTCTATAAGTTCGCCTAAGTATTCTCTACCGATCAGGAGCCCTCTGAGTGTCGTAATTCTCTCCTGAGTAAGTACCACAATTTACCAGACATATTCTCCCTCATTACGCTAGCTGACATTAAGTACGGCTCACTCGGATAGCACCAAGGTTTCGTTATTCCTAATCCCACCTTTAAACCCTCCGTATTGATCCTCATATACGTTAGCAGTGATGTTATTCAACAACTACCTAAATATGCACTCTCTCCCGAGTAATACACACTAAATAGGAACAGTTGATGGAGAGCTATTCAACCAACCACAATAAACACGTAGTTGAACAAGTAGAGAAATCCAACGGCTCAATTATATAAGAACATAACAAGAATTTATCCTACAAAAAGTTCTATCAAAACCCCAGATAACAAATTAGCTATTAATAATAGGATGCAAAACTGCAATACTAGAATTCATAACCTATAATAGTAATAAAGGAAGAAAAAGGAAATAATGTGGAGTTGAACCCCTCTCCTCCTTTCTCCTAGCGTGTTCTTACCTCCCTAAAGTCTTCACCCCTTTCAAAGTGGTTTTTTAGGATGTATTTATATGACCTAGGGTTCATGAGGGGCGAAAGTTTTCAATCCAACTTCTGATAGGAGAGTTTGAGGGCGCGTCAACTTTCGTGCAGCACGCGAACTTGGACGCGGACTCAGCTTTTGCAATTTTCCAGTTCGCGAAGCATTCCGTCCCTTCGCTTCGCTTTTCTTCTTTGTGCTTTCATTTTTCTCCTTTTTCACGTCCGTTTTCGTGCCACCACAAAATTGGACGAGCTCCCAATTCTTTCCATCTTTTCTTTTTGTGTCAAATTGTCATCTTTGATCATTTCTCATTCAAACTCGTTCCTACACATAAGAAACACATAATGAGTATATTTCATTTCGAAAACCACATAAACTCCCGCGACCCACACAAGAATCAATATGCTAACGTACTCAAAAATATGCACTTTTCATCATTTATCAGTACGTCATTTATATGGTTAGAAAAAACTATGTTAGACAAAGAACTACTGACTATTTAAGGCCGATATCTGGTACTACTAGTTGACATTAGCTTATATTATTGCCCTCATTCTCATGAACATGTCATAAATTTCATAAGAAATTTAGCGCTTTAATTGTGATGTGTTGACTTTGCTCATTAATTACCAAGAAGCCTATTATCCATACAAATTGGCCATTAGGATTGGCTTGATGGCCAGGGAGAGAGTAAAAGAATCTACATTTTTATTAACTAACTAGTGTATTTGCCCACGTTTTGCGCAGTTATTAAAAAAAAAAATCATAAAAGAGTAATGTTATAATTTTTCTATAAGCAAGTAATGTTTACTTAATTTTTCTGTTTAAGGCTTATTATATCTGGTACTACTAACCCATTTGGTATCAATTCAATCGTTGTAACCATTCGTTTAATTGTTGCAACGTTTTAAACTCTCCAAGTTGGAACAAAAAAAGTAAGACATTTAAACTTATAAAAAATTAGAGGAAAAGTCCAAAAAAAGAAGAAAAAAAAAAGTGAGTTCCTTGGCCAAAGAGAGGTGCCACCTCACTTTTTTATTGCTCTCTTTTATATATATATAGATAGGGAAATGAAAAGGAGCAAAGTTTATGGAGTACGAGAGTTCCTTTCTTATACTCCTTCTGTTCACTTTTACTTGGCATGCATACTAAAAATAGGTTTTCATTTTTACTTGTCACATTATGCATATCAAGAGAAGACAACTTTTTTTTCCTGCCATACCCACGGTATTTATTGCTCATTTCAAATCGTTTTCTCAAATCCAATAAAATACGGATCAATTAATATGGGTATTATAATAAATTATGCACTTCATTTATTATTTCTTAAAGGGCATGAAAAATTAAAACGTACCAAGTAAAAGTGAACGGCGGGAGTAATATTGTTGATTTCTGAATTTCAAGTCGTTAAATATGCCTAAGTCAACTGGCATGCCTCAGCCCACGCGTTTACACACCAACTTGGTAGTAAAATGCAATAGTTTATTGCCACCATTCTCATGATTCATGCCTATTTGGATAACGAATTAATTATCAAACATTGACTTTGCTCATTACGTGGGAATCTCGTTCCCAATCTCCAGAATAGCTATTCGTATCAATACGTGGGAAACATTGACCTTGCCATTCTGCATCAATACCGCACCAAGTCCAATACGAGATGCGTCACAATATATCGTATATGGCCCTGAACATGTGGGTAACACCAATACCAGCGCCGAAGTCAAAGCTGTCTTGAGCTTCCGAAAGATCACCTCACACTCGTCCGACCACCTAAACGGGATATCATTCTGGGTCAACCTGGTCACTGGGGCTGCTATGGATGAAAATTCCTCCACAAACCAATGGTAATAACCCGCCAAACCCAAAAAACTCCGGATCTTTGTAGCTGATGTGGTCTAGGCGAGTCCTTGACTGCCTGAATCTTCTTAGGATCCACCTGAATACCCTCTGCTGATACAACGTGACCCAAGAAAGCAACTGAACTCAACCAAAACTCGCATTTCAAAAACTTAGCATATAACTGGCTGTCTCTTAGAGTCAGAAGAATGATCCGAAGAAGATGCTCATGCTCCTCTCGGCTGCGGGAGTAGATCAAAATGTCTTCAATGAAAACAATCACGAAGAAATCCAGATAGGGCTTGAACACCCGGTTCATCAAATCCATAAATGTTGCTGGGGTATTTGTCAACTAAAATGAAATTACTAGAAACTCATAATGCCCGTACCGAGTGCGAAAAGCTATCTTAGGGACATCGGATGCTCTAATCCTAAAGTGATGGTAGTCAGACCTCAAATCAATCTTCGAAAACACCTTGGCACCCTGAAGCTAATCAAATAAATCATCAGTCCTTGGCAATGGATACTTGTTCTTAATGGTGACTTTGTTCAACTGCCGATAATCTATGCACATCCTCATCGATCCATCATTCTTCTTAACAAATAACACCGGCGCACCCCAGGGCGAGACACTAGGTTTAATAAAGCCCTTATCAAGCAAATCTTGCAACTGCTCCTTCAATTCTTTCAACTCTAGCGAGGCCATGCGATACGGCGGAATAGAAATGGGCTGAATCCTCAAAGCAAAATCAATGCAAAAGTCAATATCCCTGTCGGGTGGCATCCCTGGCAGGTCTGCAGAAAATACCTCTAGAAACTCCCGAACAACTGGTATAGAATCCATAGAAGGAACCTCGGCACTAGAATCACAAACATAAGCCAAATAAGCCAAACACCCCTTCTCGACCATACGTCGAGTCTTCATATACGAATTAACCCTGCTGATAGAATGACTAGGAGTCCCTCTCCACTCCAATCGAGGCAACCCCAGCAAGGCTAAGGTTACCGTCTTAGCATGACAGTCCAATATAGCATGGTAAGGTGACATCCAATCCATCCCCAAAATGACAACGAAATCCACCATATCGAGAAGTAGGAGATCTACACTAGTCTCAAGACCCCCAATAACAACCTGTGATGACCCGACCCGTCGTCTCAGGAGCTACCGCCCCGTTTTCCCCATTTTATGCTTCTTCATGTTTCGTTATCGGTATTTGGTGTGTTAGAGTTGATTTAGATTGGTTTTGATAAGAAATGAGACACTTAGTCTCTTTAAGGAAGGCTTGGTTCGGAAAAGTCAACCGGAGGTTGACTTATGAGTTATAGGGCTCGGATGTGATTTCCGGTGATTCGGTTAGCTTCAGGGGATGATTTGTGACTTATGAGTGTGATCGGTATTGATTTTGGAGGTCCGGTGTAGAATTAGGCTTGAATCGGCGAAGTTAGTATTTTGGCGAATTCCGGTTGATAGGTGAGATTTTGATCCGAGGGTCGGAATGGAATTCCAAGAGTTGCAGTAGCTTTGTTAGGTGATTTGGGATGTGTGCGCAAAATTTCAGATGATTCGGAGGTGGTTTGGTTGGATTTTTGATCGAATGCGAGTTTCGGAAGAATTTGAAGAACTTAGGCTTGGATTTGATGTAATTTGATGGTTTTAGTGTTAATCGTGGTGTTTTTATGATTGGAACAAGTTTGAATAATGTTTTAGGACGTATTGGTATTTTTGGTTGAGGTCCCGGGGGCCTCGGGGTGAGTTCAGATGGTTAAAAGGAGAGTTTTGGAATTTTTCATGTGCTAAGCCTGCTGCTTCTGGTATGTTTTCGCTTCTGCGAAATTTGGACCGTAGAAGCGGTATCGCTTATGCGATTGGGGAACCGCAGAAGCGGTTGGAGCTTGAGTTGGGTTTTCCGCAGAAGCGGAAGTTTGGGCTGCAGAAGCGGTCCCGCTGGTGCGATTTCTGGGCCGCAGAAGCGGTCGAAGCCTTTAAGTGGAAAACCGCAGAAGCGGTATAAAAGTCGCAGAAGCGGTCCCGCATAAGCGGAAACGGGACCGCATAAGCAAAAAAGAGCTGGGCAGAGAAGATTTTTAAAATAACATTTCATCCGCGAACTAAGGGTATTTTCCTCCATTGTTGAACATCTTGAGAGCTTTTTGGGAGCTATTGAAGAGGGTTTCGACTGAGATTGACTGGAGGTAAGTTTTATGAGTTAAAAACATGATTATATGTGAAATTAACCTAGATATTCATGGAAATTAAGCCTAAAATTGATGAACCAGGGCTTGGGATTTTGAGATGTTAAATTGGGATTTGATGGGTCATTTGAGCTCGGATTTGAGAATTCTTGGTATGTATGAACTCGTGAGAAGATGAGGAATCCATTGATGTTAATTTTCTAATTTTTTGAGAAGTGGGCCCGGGGCTCGGGTTTTGCTAATTTCGAGATTCTTGATATTTTTCGATTGTTTTTGATTGGGTATTGTTCCCTTAGCATATTGTGATGTATTCGCTCTGATTTTGGTTAGATTCGACGCGCATGGAGGCCGATTTGATGGGGCAAGGGCATCGCGAGCTAGAGATTTCACCGGTTCGAGGTGAGTAATGATTGTAAATGATATCCTGAGGGTTTGAAACCCCGGATTTGCACGCCGTGGTGCTATATTGAGGTGACTTGCATGCCGGATAGCGAGCGTGGGGTAGAGCACCATTGGGGATTGTGACTTGGTCCGTCCCGATTGTTGATTTTACCGCGTATTTGACTGAAACTTATTTGATATTATCATGACTTGGGCCGATTGCCATACTTGGGGCTTATTGCCGACTGTTTAAAATCCTTGTGAGCTATCATCACTGTTTTCCTCACCATTTGAAATATTATTTGAAGTCAGTCCATTTAAATTACACTGTTTCATGAACTCAGCTACATTTTTACTCAACCTTGAGTTTTAACTGATGTTTGAACTATTGTTTGAGCTGAGCATTATTGTCTTTACTGATGCCTGAGGGGCTTATGATTATTTTTGGACTGATTGAGGCCGAGGGCCATATGTGAGGATATGTCGAGTGATGTGAGGAGGCTTTCAGCCCTCGAGTAATATGTGAGGAGGCTTTCAGACCTCGAGTGTATTGTGAGAAGGCTTTCAGGCCTCATGTTGATATGTACAGGCTTTCAGGCCTTATGATGATATAGCGCTTGGGCTGTAGGAGCCCCTCCGGAGTCTGCACCCCCACAGTGACCGCGGGTACCCATCTAGAGCGGATAAATGTTAGACAGTGGTAACAATGGCACTGTTGTACGCGTTTTGGTCAGGTAACAATGACTGACCAGTGGTAACAATGGCACTGTAATATGCATTTTGGTCAGGTAACAATGGCTGACCGGTCAGGTAACAATGACTGACCAGGAACATAAATCATGCCCGAGGGGCCGGTACTGTTTTGAGATATTGCCCGAGGGGCAAACTTTTATGTGCTCATCTTGCATACCTAATTGCCTCTTTACCTGTTATACCGTGGTATTTGTGCCCGAGGGGCGGATTTTCTGTGCGTATCAGCACTAACTGTTTTGAAATCGTTTTTGTAATCACTGAAAAGATGATTTTTAAAAGAGATTTGAACTGAGCCAAGGTATTTCTAAAGATTTCACAGATTTCACTGTTTTTCTCAGAAAATTGCACCCGGCTTCTGTATAACATGTTGGTTGCTTTACGTGATTTCTTGCTGCTCAGTTATTATTTACTTTTATTACTCACTGAGTTGGAGTACTCACTTTACTCCCCGCACCTCGCATGCAGATGCAGGTATTGTTCACCCGGTAGTGGGTTTTGAGCTGGTTGAAGGTATTGCTATCGTAGCTGAGCAGAGTGACCACCAGCTTTCGCGGCACCAGATTACTTCCTTTGGTTCTAAATTTTATTACGTATATTGTTGGCCCTGTAGTTGTATTTAGACTTCTCTAGATGCTCGTGACTTGTGACACCCCGGTCGGGCTGTGTTGGGTTGTAAACTTCGTTAATTAATGTCCTTAAGTCGTATTTTGCTATTCATTTATGTTTAACTACTTTGACAGGGACTATTTGGGTTAGTTGGCTGGCCTTGTCTTCACGAGAGGCGCCATCACGACTAGTGCGGGGTTTTGGGTCGTGACACAACCACACACGAACGATAGACACGATCCACAACAATAGAATACCCTACTAGTGTGGACACACATACGGGAGTACTAAAAGAATCACGAGACACAACCAAATACGAAACAAAATAAGATGACACATAGGAGTACGTAGATCCTAGATCAAATAGAACTGAAGCATCTTTACTGCAAACTGAAACTGTACCTGTGATAACGGCATCGGATGCCTCAGCCTCAAGCCTGGCTGGGATAGCATAACATCAGGGCTGGGCCCCAACACTCTAAACCATATCCTTGGGATGACCTCCTGCTGGCTGGCTTCCACCTCTAGCGGCCTTGCCTCTACCTCTAACGGCCTGACCCCTACCTCTGGCTCCCTGACCCCTACCTCTACTTGGCTGGGTACGCGGTGCCGGAACCATAGCACGAGAACTCTAATGCTGCGACTGAACCCCCACTAATCTTAGACAGGTCCTCCGGACATGCCCATACTCACCACACTCCAAACATCCATCTGAATACTGTGACTGGGGAAACTGAGAGTGACCCTGCCGGGCTAGCTGACCGCGATAATAACTCTGAAGAGGAGGTGCTCTGATGGGGGCTAGCGGTGCACTATAAGCTGGCTGCCCTGAAGGAGGTACATAAGGACCACGACCCCCCGAAGCTCCATAGGATGCCTGAAGCGCTGAATGAAATGGCCTGGGATGATAGCCTTTACCAAAAGTACCTCGACCTCTAGATGAGATCCCACTGAATCCACCGGAGTGACGAGGTCTCTTGTCAGACCCCTGACCACTCCCTTAAGCTAAAACCATCTCAACTCGTCTGGCCACATTGGTTGCATCCTGGAAAAAAAATCTCACTCCCTGTCTACTTAGCCATCTACAATGTGATAGGCTGAGTGTAACGGCCCTAAATACCCCGGTAGTGATGGCGCCTATCACAGTACTAGGCAAGCCAACCAAACGTTTTACCACAACGAAATCTTTTATAAAATCATTTTTCCTAGTATCGAATAAGTCTCAAATTCGTCATATGAAATAGATGAATAAAACAGAATATGCGGAAAAGCAGTACAAAATACCGACAAAGCCCAACAAATCCAGTGTCACTGGTCAAGAGCCTCTAAATACAACTCAAAAACTGACTGAATAATACATCATAAGTCTGAAATAACAGAATACTAAGATAGGAAGGAGGAAAGAAGGGCTACGAACGCCGTGCAGCTACCTTGCGATCTCCAGAAATACTTTAAGAGTGCTGGAAGCTCTCACTCTGATACACGAGCACCTGGATCTGCACACAAGGTGCAGGGAGTAACGTGAGTATGCAAACTCAGTAAGTAACTAAAGTACATAAAGTCTGAGTACAGTGACGAGCATTTAAAAAACATATATCAGGAAATCTCAACAGAAACATCAAATCAAAGATCTATAGTTCGATAATCAATTCACTCGTAAAATCTCCAGTTTAAATCAAAGTCTTTGAAATCATTTATTCAACATTTTCAATAGAGGCTTAGTATAAAAGAAGAGTGAAAACAGTAAATATCATAAACAGGCCCCTCGAGCAAGATATCACTCATAAGTATAGCCCCTAGGGCAAGCATCTCAATCACTCGTGACTCAGCTCTCGTCACACAGTATCACTCATAATATCGCTGCGGTGTTCAGCACGATCCATAATGTATATATAATTCTCACCATTGGGTTCTCAACCTCTCTCAGTCATTAACCTCACGGCCACTCGGGCATATTAGTGAAAATCAGGAAAACTCAACCCAAACAGTTTTCATTTATTAAGAAGTAGAGCAATGAAATCGGATTAAACAAATAAGTAGGTAAAACATGACTGAGGATATGCTTTCAAATCAAATAGAGTGAGGAAAGTACTGAAAATACCCCTAAGGGTCTAAACAGGTCGGCACAAAGGCCCCAAACATGCATTCAGCCCAAAATGTAGCATAAGTCTCTAAAATTCGGAATATCATAAGATTTCAAATCAAATACGTGGCTTAATAGCCCCTACGGGACGGACCAAGTCACAATCTCTACCGGTGCACGCCCACACGCTCGTCACCTAGCATCTGTGTCACCTCATTTATCAAAACAATACAAAATACCGAGGTTTCATACCCTCAGGTCTAGATGTACAATCCTTACTTACCTCAAATTGGATGAAATACTACCCGAGAGACGCCCTTGTCTCTCGACTCGGCCTAAACTCGTGTCGAATCTACCAAAAATCAGAATTATAACATTAGAATATGCTAAGGGAACGAAGCCCGTGCTAAAATAATCAAATTACAACCCAAATCCCGAAATTGACCAAACCCGACCCCCGGGCCCACGTCTCGAAATCCGATAAAAATTACATCAATAAAATCCTTATCCTCCCACGAGTCCATACATACTAAAATGCCAAAATCCGACCACAAATGACCCCTCGAATCCCTAGATTAAGGTCTCCAATTTCCAAGCCCTAAACCCCTAAATTTTGCTACTAATTACCATAGATTTCAAGCTTAATCAGTCAAAAACCATCATAGAAACAAGTTTAGGGTCCAAAACCTTACCTCCACGAAATCCCCTTGAAATCCCTCTTCAAAATGCTCCCTCAAGCTCAAACCCGTATGTAAAAATGGTGGAATAACCAAAAATTCGCGGCGGAGGATTTATATACTTTCTGGCCCAGGGTTTTCACACCTGCGGCCCATTTTCCGCGCTGCGGAGCCGCTTCTGCGACCAAACGACCGCTTCTGCGGTTTCCACTTAAGACCTCAAAACCACACTTGCGCATAAACTACCACACCTGTGGTCTCGCAGGTGCGATGAACCCTCCGCACCTGCACCTTCTGCCCTCATTGTATATAACCGCGTCTGCGGTTCCTCTTTCGCTTCTGCGATCCCGCACCTGCGGTCCCCAATCCGCAGGTGCGGTTATGACAGCAAAATCAGCAGCTTCAGCTGCACAATTATAACTCCCAACTTCCCGTCAACCATCCGAAATCACCCTGAGGCCCCCGGGACCTCAACCAAAGGCACGAACAAGTCATATACCACTATCCAAACTTATACCAATCTTCGAAACACCTAAAACAACATCGACCCAACAAAATATTATCGGATTCAAGCCTAAGATTCCAAAAACTTCCGAATTCCGCTTTTGATCAAAAATTCTATCAAACCTCGTCCGAATGACCTGAAATATTGCACACACGTCCCAATGACACAACGGACCTACTCCAATTTCCGGAATTCCTTTCTGACCTTTATATCAAAATCTCCGTTACCAACCGGAAAATACCAAAATTCCAATTTTGCCAATTCAAGCCTAAATCTACTCGGACCTCCAAAACACATTCCGATCACTCTCTTAAGTCCCAAATCACCTCCCGAAGCTATCCGAATCATAAAACCATATTCCGAGATCGTTTGCTCACAAGTCAACTTTCGGTTGGCTTTTCCAACTAAAATACCAACTTAAGAGACTAAGTGTCTCAAACCTTTCCGAAACCATTACGAATTCGGTCCGACTAACCCGATACCATATAACACAGATGAACAAAGCAAAAAGAAGCAGAAATGGGGGAAATGGTGCGGTAACTCATGAAACGACTGGCCGGGTCGTTACATCCTCCCCCTCTTAAACAAACGTTCATCCTCGAACGATTCAAAAAACATACCTGAAGCCTCAAATAAGTGACGTATCTGCTCTGCATCTCCCGCTCGGTCTCCCAGGTAGCCTCCTCCACGGGCCGACCTCTCCACTGCAGTTTCATTAAAGCTATATCCTTTGATCTCAACTTTCGAACCTGACGCTCCAAAATAGTTGCTGGCTCCACATAAATCACCCTCTAACTGAACGTGCTGAAATCTAGAACATGAGACGATCTCTAATATACTTTCAGAGTATAGAAACATGAAATACCGGATGCACACTCGACAAACTGGGTGGCAAAGCAAGCTCATAAGCCACCTCCCCAATCCTCCAAAGCACCTCAAAAGGCCCAATGAACCGAGGACTCAATTTACCATTCTTCCCAAATCTCATAACACCCTTCATGGGTGAAACCTTCAGTAGAACCTTTTCCCAGATCATATAGGACACATCACGAACCTTCCTATAAGCATAACTCTTTTGTTTCGACTGCGCTGTACGAAGCCTCTCCTAAATAACCTTCACCTTGTCCAAAGCATCCTACACTAAGTTCGTACCCAAAAGCCTAGCCTCACCCGGCTCGACCATCAAACTGGAGATCTACACCGCCTCCCATATAGAGCCTCATATGGATCCATCTGAATACTCGACTGGTAGCTGTTGTTATAAGCAAACTCCGCGAGCGGTAGAAACTGATCCCATGAACCACCCAAGTCAATCACATAAACACCCAACATGTCCTCCAATATCTGAATAGTGCGCTCGGACTGCCCGTCCGTCTGAGGGTGAAAAGTTGTGCTCAACTCGACCTGAGTACCCAACTCTCTCTGCACGGCCCTCCAAAACTTCAAAGTAAACTGCGTGACTCTATCTGAAATGATGGAAACTGGGACACCATGCAAGCGAACAATCCCTCGGATATAGATCTCTGCCAATCGCTCTGAAGAATTTGTAGTACAAATAAGAATGAAGTGCGCGGAGTTGGTCAGCCGATCCACAATCACCCAAATAGCATCGAACTTCTTCAAAGTCCGTGGGAGCCCAACTACAAAGTCCATGGTGATCCGCTCCCACTTCCACTCTGGAATATCCATCTGCTGAAGCATGCCATCCGGTCTCTGATGCTCGTATTTCACCTGCTGACAATTGAGACACCGAGCTACAAATCCCACAAATCTTTCTTCATCCTCCTCCACCAATACTGATGTCTCAGATCCTGATACATCTTTGCGGCACCCGGATGAATGGAGTACCGCGAGCTATGGGCCTCCTCCGAAATCCGGCCCTACATCCTCAACACCTCATCATCACCAATGGTCACATCTCTGGCATCGTCGTGCTGAACTCTGTCCTTAAGGACAAGCAAGTGAAGATCATCATACTGGCGCTCTCTGATGCGATCAAACAAGGAAGACCAAGAAATCACACTAGCTAACACCCGACTGGGCTCTGAAATATCCAACCTCACCAACCGGTTGGCCAAGGCCTGAACATCAACTACGAGAGGTCTCTCCCCAATAGGAATAAATGCAAGACTGCCCATACTCACCGCCTTCCTACTCAAAGCATCGGCCACTACATTGGCCTTCCCCGGATGGTACAAGATAGTAATATCATAGTCCTTTAGCAGCTCCAACCATCTCCGCTGCCTCAAATTGAGATCCTTCTTCTTGAACAAGTGCTGGAGGCTACGATGATCAGTAAACACCTCACAAGACACACCATACAAGTAATGCCTCCAAATCTTTAACGCGTGAACAATGGCAGCCAACTCTAAATCATGAACAGGGTAGTTCTTCTCGTGGGGCTTCAACTGACGAGAAGCATAAGCAATAACTCTACCTTCCTGCATCAACACACACCCAATACCCACTCTCGAAGCATCACAATACACTGTGTATGAACCTAAAGCTGATGGCAACACTAACACTGGAGCTGTGGTCAAGGCAGTCTTGAGCTTCTGAAAGCTCGCCTCACACTCATCCGACCACTGGAATGGAGCACCCTTCTGAGTCAACTTGGTCAAGGGTGATGCAATAGATTAAAATCCATGAATGACCCGACAGTAATAACCCGCTAACCCAAGAAAACTGCGAATCTCTGTGGCTGAGGACGGCCTGGGCCAACTCTGAACCGCCTCTATCTTCTTCGGATCAACCTGAATACCCTCACTGGACACCACGTGCCCCAAGAAAGCCACTGAACTGAGCCAGAACTCACACTTGGAGAATTTTTGCATAAAGCTTCTCCTCCCTTAACCGCTGCAATACCACTCTCAAATGCTCTGCGTGCTCCTCCTGACTACGCGAATACACCAGAATATCATAAATCAAAACTATGATAAACGAGTCGAGATACGGCCGAAACACGCTGTTCGTCAAATGCATGAACGCTGCTGGGGCATTGGTCAGCCCAAAAGACATCACAAGGAACTCATAGTGACCATATCGGGTCTTGAAAGCTATCTTAAGAATATCCGAGTCCCTGATCTTCAGCTAGTGATACCTTGAACGGAGATCAATCTTTGAGAACACCCTCGCTCCCTGAAGCTGGTCGAACGGATCATCAATGCGAGGCAGGGGATACTTATTCTTAATTGTAACCTTGTTCAACTGCCTGTAATCAATGCACATCCTCATAGTGCCATCCTTCTTTTTTACGAATAGAACAGGCGCACCCCATAGCAAAACACTAGGCCGAATGAACCCCTTATCGAGGAGTTCCTGAAGCTGCTCCTTCAACTCTTTCAACTTCGCTGGTGCCATACAATACGGTGGAATAGAAATAGGCTAAGTGCCCAGCACCAGGTCAATACAAAAATCAATATCCTTGTCCGGTGGCATGCCCGGCAGGTCTGCAGGAAACACATCGGGAAAATCCCTCACAGTTGGAACTGAATCAATTCTGGGAGCCTCTACACCGACATCCCTCACAAATGCTAAGTATGAAAGAAAACCTTTCCCAACCATCCGCCAAGCCTTCAGAAATGATATCACCTTGCAGGGAACAAATCAGTCGAACCTCGCCACTCAATCCGTGGCACACCCGGTATAGCCAACGTCATTGTCTTAGAGTGACAGTCCAGAATAGCACAACATGGGGATAACCAATCCATGCCCAAAATCACATCGAAATCCACCATACAGAGTAACAAAAGATCCACTCAGTTCTCCAGACCCCAAATGGTCACCATACACGATCGGTACACATGGTCCACAACAATAGTATCACCCACCGAGTACATACACAAACGGATGAAACAAGAGACTCACGGGGTGTATCCAAATAACGGGCAAAATATGATGGTATATGAAAATGTGGAACCAGGATCAAATAATACAGAGGCATCTCTGTGGCAGACTGAGACAATACCTGTAATCACAACATCCGAAGCAATAGCATCTGGTCTGGCAGCGAGTTGATAGAAACGGTCCTGACAACCACCTGATCGACCTCCCCCCCTTTGGGGCGACCTCTAGCTGTCTGGCCCCCACCCCTAGTTGGCTGAGCGGGTGGTGAAGTAACTGGAGCTGAAGTCGAGGGCTGACTCCTCTGCTTGGACGGACCCTCAAGAAGACGACGACACTGCCTCCTCATATGTCCGAACTCTCCACACTTATAACAACTCCCTAGCGTGGGGAACGGGGACTGAAGGGAACCCCTGGCACCGGAATGACCAGTAGAAGGACCTGGCATGGAAGAGCCCTGAACTGATGGAGCATGGGCTGAACTCTGAGCTGGTAGGCCGCTGAGTAATTAATGGCCTTGATGAGAACCGTGAGAACCATAGCCCAAAGATGCCCCCCGATGAACTGGGCGAGCTGACTGAGCATGTCTGAATTGACGGCCTCTGCCGTGCTAAAATTGACCTCTCGAAGAAGCACCACCAAAACTACCAAACCCCCGAGGCCTCTTGGCCTCCCTCTTATCTCGCTCCTGGCGACGAACTGACTCAATCTCGCGAGCGATATCAACAACCTCCTAAAAAGTAGCACCTAACACCCTCTCCCTGGTCATGAGAATCCGGAGCTGATATGTGAGGCCATCAACGAACCTCCTGATCCTCTCTCTATCAGTAGGAACCAACCAAACAGCATGACGAGCTAACTCCGAGAACCTCATCTCATACTGCATCACAGTCATATCTCCATGACGCAACTGCTCGAACTGCCTGCGCAGCTTCTCTCTGCAAGACTGTGGCACATACTTCTCCAAAAAGAGAACGGAGAACTGTTGCCAGGTAAGGGGCGCTGCATCAACAGGCCTACGCCTCTCATAAGCCTACCACCACGTGAAGGTAGCTCCAGAAAACTGAAAGGTAGTAAATACGACCCCACTGGTCTCCAGAATACCTGCGGTGCGAAGAATCCTTTGACACTTGTCCAAGAAACCCTAGGCATCCTCGCCCTCTGTACCGTTGAAAGTCGAAGGCTGGAGTCTACCAAACCTCTCCAACCGACGCTGCTCGTCGTCCGGCATAACTGGCACCACATACTCTTGGGCTGGTGCAATCGGCTGGGCTGGAGGTACCCCCGGTGTCTGAAGTCCCTGCACAACCTGCTCTGGTGTGCGAGCAACGGGAGTCTGAGTGCCTCCCCCGGCTTGAGAAGTAGCTGCGGCCGTACTAACTGAGACTGCCTGAGCCAGGCCAGTGCATACTGATAGAATCTGAGCTAGGGCCTCCTGAAGGCCTAGAATCACAATAGGCACAGCCGGTGCCTGAGTTGGTGCTGCGAGAACGTCCATAACTTGGACCTGATCCTGAATTGGGGCGGCTAATGGATCTGCAGGTGCTGCCCTAGCTGATGTGCGGGCTACACCCCTGCCCCTACCATGGCCTCGACCGCGTCCTCGGCCTCTAGTAGCCCCAATTGGTGGTACTGGTGGTCGTCCGTCCTGGCCGGTAGCACGTGTCCTCACCATCTGTGAGAGAATAAAATAACAGAAGTTTAGTACTAGAATAACAGATTCGCACGACAGGAATTTCAAGAATGTGAAGTTTTTCCTAAAGGTTCTGCTGCTTCCCGAGGATAAGTACACACGTCTCCGTACCGATCCGTGAGATTCTACTCAACCGGCTCATGACCCTGAGACCTATGTAACCTAGCCTCTGATACAAACTTGTCACGACCCTAGATACCCCGGTCGTGATGGCGCCTATCACAGTACTAGGCAAGCCAACCAAACGTTTACCATAATGAAATCTTTTATAAAAACATTTTTCCTAGTATCGAATAAGTCTCAAATTCGTCATATGAAATAGATGAATAAAATAGAATATGCGGAAAAGCAGTACAAAATACCGACACAGCCCAACAAATCCGGTGTCACTGATAAAGAGCCTCTAAATACAACTCAAAAACTGACTGAATAATACATCATAAGTCTGAAATAACAGAATACTAAGATAGGAAGGAGGAAAGCAGGGCTGCAAATGCCATGCAGCTACCTTGCGATCTCCGGAAATACTCTGAGAGTGTTGGAAGCTCTCACTCTGATGCACGAGCACCTAGATCTGCACACAAGGTGCAGGGAGTAACGTGAGTACACCAACTCAGTAAGTAACTAAAATACATAAAGTCTGAGTGTAGTGATGAGCATTTAAAAATCATATATCAGGAAATCTCAATAGAAACATCAAATCAAAGATCTGCAGTTCGATATTCAATTCACTTGTAAAATCTCCAGTTTGAATCAAAGTCTTTGAAATCATTTATTCAACATTTTCAATAGAGGCTTAGTATTAATGAAGAGTGAAAAAAGTAAATATTATAAACAGGCCCCTAAGGCAAGATATCACTCATAAGTATAGCCTCTAGGGCAAGCCTCTCAGTCACTCATGACTCAGCTCTCGTCACACAGTACCCACTCTCAGCACTCCGGCTCAATAATTAGCTCATAGTGTTAATAATAACAATAATCGCGGCGGCGTGCAGCCCGCTCCAATATATATATAATAATCGCTACAACATGCAGCCCGATCCAATATATATAGTCGACTGCGCTCACTGGGGCTGTATAGACTCCGGAGGGGCTCCTACAGCCCAAGCGTCATATCGCTGCGGCGCGCAGCCCAATCCATAATATATATATATATATATATATATANGATCCATATATATAGTCGACTATGCTCACTGGGGGTGTACAGACTCCGTAGGGGCTCCAACATCCCAAGCGCTATATCGTTGCGGTATGCAACCCGATTCATATATATATATATATATATATATATCGTTGCGGCGTGCAGCCCGATCCATAATGTATATATAATCCTTACCATTGGGTTCTCAACCTCTCTCAGTCATTAACCTCACGATCACTCGAGCACATTAGTAAAAAATCAAGGAAACTCAGCCCAAACAGTTTTCATTTATTGAGAAGTAGAGCACTGAAATCGGATTAAACAAATAAGCAAGTAAAACATGACTGAGGATATGCATTCAAATCAAACAGAGTGAGGAAAGTAGTGAAAATACCCCTAAGGGTCTAAATAGGTTGGCACAAAGGCCCCAAACATGGCATTCAACCCTAGATGTAGCATAAGTCTCTAAAATTCGGAATATCATAAGATTTCAAATCAAATACGCGACTTAATAGCCGCTACGGGACGGACCAAGTCACAATCCCTACCGGTGCACGCCCACACGCTCGTCACCTAGCATGTGCGTCACCTCATTTATCAAAACAATACCAAATATCGGGGTTTCATACCCTCAGGTCTAGATGTACAATCGTTACTTACCTCAAACCGGATGAAATACTACCCCGCGACGCCCTTGCCTCTCGACTCGGCCTCAACTCACGTCGAATCTACCCAAAATCAGAATCATAACATTAGAATATGCTAAGGGAATGAAGCCCGTGCGCAAATAATCAAATTACAACCCAAATCCCGAAATTGACCAAACCCGACCCCCGGGCCCACGTCTCAGAATCCGATAAAAATTACATCAATAAAATCCTTATCCTCCCACGAGTCCATACATACAAAAAATATCAAAATCTGACCACAAATGACCCATCGAATCCCTAGATTAAGGTCTCCAACTTCCAAGCCCTAAACCCCCAATTTTTGCTACTAATTTCCATAGATTTCAAGCTTAATCAGTCAAAAACCATCATAGAAACAAGTTTAGGGTCCAAAAATCTTACCGCCACGAAATCCCCTTAAAATCCCTCTTCAAAATGCTCCCTCAAGCTTAAACCCGTATGTAAAAATGGTGGAATAACCAAAAATTCGCGAAGGAGGGTTTATATACTTTCTGGCCCAGGGTTTTCACACCTGCAGCCCATTTTCCGCGCCTGCGGAGCCGCTTCTGTGACCAAACGACCGCTTCTGCGGTTCCACTTAAAACCTCAAAACCACACCTGCGAATAAACTACCGCACCTGCGGTCTCGCATGTGCGCTAAACCCTCCGCACCAGTGCCTTCTACCCTCCTTGCCTATAACCGCATCTGTGGTTCCTCTTTCCCTTCTGCGATCCCCAATCCGCAGGTGCGGTTATGACAGCAAAATCAGCAGCTTCAGCTGCACAATTATAACTCTCAACTTCCCGTCAGCCATCCGAAATCACCCCGAGGCCCCCGGGACCTCAACCAAAGGCACGAACATGTCATATACCACTATCCAAACTTATACCAATCTTCGAAACACCTAAAACAACATCGAATTAACAAAATAACATCGGATTCAAGCCTAAGATTCCAAAAACATCGGAATTCCTCTTTTGATCAAAAAGTCTATCAAACCTCGTTCGAATGACCTGAAATTTTGCACACACGTACCAAGTGACACAACGGACCTACTCCCATTTCCGGAATTCTATTCCGACCTCTATATCAAAATCTCCGCTACCAACCGGAAAACGCCAAAAGTTCAATTTCACCAATTCAAGCCTAAATCTACTCCGGACCTCCAAGACACATTCCGATCACGCTCCTAAGTCCCAAATCACCTCTCGAAGCTATCCGAGTCATAAAAACCAAATTCCGAGATTGTTTGCTCACAAGTCAACTTCCTGTTGACTTTTACAACTAAAAGACCAACTTAAGAGACTAAGTGTCTCAAACCTTTCCAAAACCATTCGGAATTCGGTCCGACTAACCTGATACCATATAACACAGATGAACAAAGAAAAAAGAAGCAAAAATGGGGAAAACGAGGCGGTAACTCATGAAACGACTGGCCGGGTCGTTACACTGAGCAAGTCCCTCAATGAACATCCTCACCCTCTCCCTCTCGGTAGGAAGTATAAGAAGAGCATGACGAGCCAAGTCCACAAATCTGGTCTCATACTGAGTGATAGTCATAGAACCCTTCTGAAGGCGCTCAAACTACCTTCGATAGTTCTCTCTCTGAGTGATAGGAAGATACTTCTCCAAGAATAGCTGCGAGAACTGGTCCCAATTGAGAGCTGGTGATCCAGCTGGTATGGCCAAACAATAATCACTCCACCATTTCTTGGCAGAACCTAATGGACGAAAAGCAGCAAAGTCGACCCCATTGGTCTCTACTATCCCCATGTTCCGTAAAACCTCATGGCAACTCTCCAAATAGTCCTGGGGATCCTCTGAAGATGTACCGCTATAGGTGGTAGTGAAAAGCTTGGTGAACCTGTCCAACCTCCACAAAGCATCCGAAGACATAGCTGATTCATCACCGGTCTGTGCTACAACACCCAGCGGGACTACCCCAACTGGATAAGCTATTGGAGTCTGAAACTGGGGAGCCATCTGCTCCGGAGTGTAAGTAGCGGGAGTCTATGCTCCTCCCCCATCCCGAGAGATGGCTGGTGCTACAGTAAGTATACCGGCCTGAGTAAACTCTTCATGAGACCCACTAGACGGACCAAAGCATCCTAAAGTACCGGGGTAGCTATGAACCCCTTTGGAACCTGAGCTGGGCCCGCTATAACGGTCTGGGCCGGAACCTCATCATCAAACTCAACCTGAGGCTCCGAAACTGGTGCTGCTGCTCGAGCTCTAGGCTGAGCCTTGCCCCTACCTCGACCTTTAGCACGACCTTGGCCTCGTCCTCTGCCCCTCGTAGGAGCTGCCACTAGGGCTCGGGCTGCTGATCAACTGAAGAAGCGGTACATGTTCCCGCCATCTGCGGAAGAACAGAGTAGAAGTTCAATTAGTATTGAGAGATCAAACAGCACGGCAGAGATGACTAGAAGTGAAATTGTTCCTAACTCAGTAGCCTCTGGGGATAAGCACAGACGTCTCCGTATGGAACCCTCAAACTCTACCAAGCTTGTTCGTGAATTGTGAGACCTAGGAAACCTAGTACTCTGATACCAACTTGTCACGACCCAAATTTCCCACCTTCGAGACCGTGATGGTGCCTAACATTGCAATTGCTAGGCAAGCCAACATTACAGGATATTACACCATTTCTGTCACGACCCTAAACCCAGACCCGATCGTGATGGCGCCTCTCGCGAAGACAAGGCCAGCCGACACATACCACAAATTAATTAACAGCTATAACGATTCATAATCAAGTCATTATTAATGATAAAACCCAAAAATACTGTGAAATATATCAACTGCGGAAAACAACTGACA
The DNA here is from genome assembly GCF_001879085.1 of Nicotiana attenuata. NCBI lineage: Eukaryota > Viridiplantae > Streptophyta > Magnoliopsida > Solanales > Solanaceae > Nicotiana > Nicotiana attenuata. The sequence continues at coordinate 100,857 of NW_017670891.1, read as the reverse complement.
CAGCCCGACATCAGGGTGTCACCAGTCATGAGCATCTAACATATGTCTAAGAGTCTGAAAGAGCTTATACAGTCTATTACAGAACTACGAACAGAAAGTAAGATAGGAGGGAGAAACATTGGGCTGCGAACGCCGAGCAGCTACCTAGTGGACTCCAAATGACCTGCTGGGTGCAATCAATCCTCACTGGCGGGACCTGAGGCTCCTAAATCTGCACACATGGTGCAGGGAGTAATTTGAGTACGCCAACTCAGTGGGTAATAACAATAAATGAAGACTGAGCGATAAGAAAACACGAAGAAATCATAACAAGATGCTACACAGAGGCAGTATAAAATCAATGCAGTGATATAAAAAAAGGAAACTTATAAGAAAATACCTTATTCCAGTGAAAAACCACTTTTAAGCATCGTTAGCGGTTAAATAAGTAAATGATAAAACAGCCAGAATAGATAAACGCGTAAAATCAGCCCCTCGGGCACAATATCAACAGCATCAGCCCCTCGGGCAATAACATAGAACAACATCAGCCCCTCGAGCTATATCACATATCACACTGGGTACCCGCGCTCACTGGGGGTGTACAGACTCCGAGAGGGGCCCCTTATGGCCCAAGCGCAAAACAAGCCATCTCGTTGCATAATCAACAGGCTCTCGGCCTCATATCAATCACAAGCCACCTCATGGCATAATAAATCTGGCCCTCGGCCTCTCATATATCACAATCAGTACCACATGCTGCGGCGCGCAGCCCGATCCCATAGTAATCCTCACAACACAGGCCCTCGGCCCTACTCAGTCAGAAATCTCTAAAAGCCACTCGGGCACGGTAAAAAAACATGATGCTCAGCCCAAATTATAATTTAAAGTGTTAAAATAAAGTAAACATGGCTGAGTTATGAAAACAGTAAGATATAGCATGACTGAGTGCATATAGGAAATCAAAACAGTGAGGAAATAGCAGTAAAAATCCCCTAAGGGTCCAAAATAGTTGGCACGAGGCCCAAGTATGGCATTCAGCCCAAAACATGATGATAGCAAACAGTTTTCAATCAAATACACGGTAAAATAGTCATTCGGGAAGGACCAAGTCACAATCCTCAACGGTGCACGACCCCACGCTCGTCATTTCGCGTGTGCGTTAACTCAATATAGCACAACGATGTGAAATCCGGGGTTTCATACCCTCAGGACAACATTTACAATCATTACTCACCTCAATCCGATCCAAACTCTAGCTCGTGATGCCTTTGCCCCTCGAATCGGCCTCCGGATGCTCCAAACCTAGCCAAAATCAGTGCATAACCATCAAAATATGCTAAAGGAACAAAGCCCACTCGAAAATAATCAAAATACCACACAAATCCCGAAACTAGCCAAACCCGACCCCCGGGCCCACATCTTGAAATTCGATAAATTTTACATCATTGGACTCCTTATCTCCCCACGAGTTCATACATATCAAAAGTACTAAAATCCGATCACAAATGACCCCTCAAACCCTTGCTCAAAGATCTCCAATTCTCAAGCTCTAGTTTCCCAATTTTCAACCCTTAATTTCCATAAATTAAACTCTAATCCGTTAAATAACACCATAGAAACGAGTTTTAGGTTCAACAATATTACCTCAACGAAGCTCCCTTGAGTTCCTTCTTCAAAATCTCCCAAAAAGCTCCAAAACCGACTTAAAGTGGTGAAGAAATAACTCAAAATTCGCAAAGGAAATCTTTTATACCTTCTGGCCCAGGCTTTTCGCACCTGCGGTCCATTACTCGCTCCTGCGCAACCGCTTCTGCGGTCCCAACCGCCGCTTCTACGGTCACCACTTAAATCCCAGGCGCCGCATCTGCGAAGCAAATCCCGCACCTACGCTATCGCAGGTGCGCTTCCTCAACCGCTTCTGCGGTTCCAGCTGATGCCTTCCTTGGCCGCATCTGTGGCTCCAAAATCGCTTCTGTGAGACCGCACCTGCGGTCCCCTAGCCGCAGGTGCGGTTATGACAACAATGGGAAAAACTTCAGCTGCCAAAACCTAATTCAAATCTTCCGCCAACCATCCGAAATCACCCCGAGGCCCCCGGGGCATCAACCAAAAGCATCAATAAGCCATATACTACTATTCAAACTTATACCAATCTTCAAACACCTCAAACAACATCGAATCAAACAAAACACATCGGATTCAAGCCTAAGGTTCTCAAAATCTTCCAAATTGCGCTTTTGATCAAAAAGTCTATCAAACCACGTTCGAATAACCTAAAATTTTGCACACACATCCCAAATGACACCACAGACCAACTGCAACTCCCGGAATTCCATTCCGAACCCTATATCAAAATCTCACCCACCAACCGGAAATCGCCAAAATTCCAATTTCGCCAATTCAAGCCTAAATCTACTCCGAACCTCCAAAACACGTTCTGATCACACTCCTAAGTCCCAAACCATCTCCCGGAGCTCTCTGAACCATCGGAACTCACATCGAGCCCTTTAACACATAAGTCAACATCCAGTTGACTTTTCCAACTTAAGCTCACTCAAAAGAGACTAAGTGTCTCTAACCTTACTAAAACCTCTCCGAACCCGAGCCAACCAACCCGATCTCACATAATACAGCTGAACAAGACAATAAGAAGCAGAAATGGGGGAAACGGGATGGTATCTCATGAAACGACCGGCCGGGTCGTTACTATCTCCCCCTCTTACACAAACGTTCGTCCTCGAACAAGTCAAGAAACATACCTGAAGCCTCGAATAGGTGAGGATTTGTGCTCCGCATCTCCCGCTCGGTCTCCCAGGTAACCTCTTCTACGGGCCGACCTCTCCATTGCAGTTTTATTGAAGCTATATCCTTTGACCTCAACTTTCAAACCTGTCGCTCCAAAATAGCTACTGGTTCCACATCATAAGTCAAATCATCACCTAACTGAACCGTGCTGAAGCCCAAAACGTGAGACGGATCCCCAATATACTTTCGAAGCGTAGAAATATGAAATACCGACTCGACAAGCTGGGTGGCAAAGCAAGCTCATAAGCCACCTCCCCAATCCTCTGAAGTACCTCAAAAGGCCCAATGAACCGAGGACTCAATTTACCTTTCTTCCCAAACTTTATAACACCCTTCATGGGTGAAATCTATAACAGAACCTTCTCACCAACCATGTAGGACACATCCCGAACATTACTGTCAGCGTAACTCTTTTGTCTCGACTGCGCTGTACGAAGCCTCTCCTGAATCACCTTCACCTTGTCTAAAGCATCATGCACTAAGTCTGTACCCAATAGCCTGGCCTCGCCCGGCTCAAACCAACCAACTGGAGATCTACACCGCCTCCCATACAAAGCCTCATATGGAGCCATCTGAATACTCGACTGGTAACTGTTGTTATAAGCAAACTCTGCGAGCGGTAGAAACTGATCCGATGACCCTCTGAAATCAATGACACAAGCGCGCAACATGTCCTCTAATATCTGAATAGTGCGCTCGGACTGCCCGCCCGTCTGAGGGTGAAAAGCTGTGCTCAACTCGACCTGATTACCCAACTCCTGCTGCACAGACCTCCAAAACTGCAAAGTAAACTGAGTGCCCCTATCTGAAATGATGGAAACTGGAACACCATGCAAACGAACAATCTCCCAGATATATATCTCTGCCAACTGCTCTGAAGAATAGGTAGTACTCATAGGATGAAGTGCGCGGACTTGGTCAGCCGATCCACAATCACCCAAATAGCATCGAACTTCTTCAAGGTCCGTGGGAGCCTGACTACAATGTCCATGGTGATCCGCTCCAACTTACACTCTGGGATATCCATCCGCTGAAACAAGTTACCCGGTCTCTGATGCTCATATTTCACCTGCTGACAATTGAGACACCGAGCTACGGATCCTACAATGTCCTTCTTCATTCTCCTCCACCAATAATGCTATCTCATATCCTGGTACATCTTCGCGGCACCTGGATGAATGGAATACCACAGACTATGGGCCTCCTCCAGTATCAACTCCCGAAGGCCATCCACATTGGGCACGCATATCCGGCCCTGCATCCTCAACACCCCATCATCACCAATACTGGCATCATCATGCTGAAATCTGTCCGTAAGGACAAGCAAATGAGGATCATCATACTGGCGCTCTCTGATGCGATCATATAAGGAAGACCGAGAGATCACACAAGCCAATACCTGACTGGGCACCGAAATATCCAATCTCACAACCCATTGGCCAAGGCCAGAACATCAACTGCAAGAGGCCTCTCCCCAATTGGAATATATGCCAAACTCCCCATACTCACCGCCTTTCAGCTCAAAGCATCGGCCACCACATAGGCCTTCCCCGGATGGTATAAAATAGTAATATCATAATCTTTTAGCAACTCCAACCACCTCCGCTGCCTCAAATTGAGATCCTTCTGCTTGAACAAGTGTTGGAGGCTATGATGATCAGTAAACACCTCACAAGACACACCATACAAGTAATGCCTCTAAATCTTTAACGCGTGAACAATGGCAGCCAACTCTAAATCATGAATAGGGTAGTTCTTCTCGTGGGGCTTCAACTGACGAGAAGCATAAGCAATAACTCTACCCTCCTACATCAATACACACCCAATACCCACTCTCGAAGCATCAAAATGCACTGTATATGAACCTGAAGTTGATGGCAATACTAACACTGGAGCTGTGGTCAAGGCAGTCTTGAGCTTATTGAGGCACTCTTAACCGCCTCTATCTTCTTCGAATCAACCTAAATACCCTCGCTGGACACCACGTGCCCCAAGAAAGCTACTGAACTGAGCCAAAACTCACATTTGGAGAACTTTGCATAAAGCTTCTCCTCTCTCAATCTCTGCAACACCACTCTCAAATGCTCCGCGTGCTCCTAGCTACGCAAGTATACCAGAATATCATCAATCAAAACAATAACGAACGAGTCGAGATAAGGCCGGAACACGCTGTTCATCAAATCCATGAACGTTGCTAGGGCATTGGTCAGCCTAAAAGACATCACAAGGAACTCGTAGTGACCAAATCGGGTCCTGAAAGCTGTCTTGGGGATATTGGGTCCCTGATCTTTAGCTGATGATACCCTGAGCGAAGATCAATTTTGGAGAACACCCTCGCTCCCTGAAGCTGGTCGAACAAATCATCAATGCGAGGCAGGGGATACTTGTTCTTAACTGTGACGTTGTTCGACTGCCTGTAATCAATGCACATCCTCATGGTGCCATCCTTCTTCTTCACGAACAAAACAGGTGCACCCCATGGCGAAACACTAGGACGAATGAACCTCTTATCAAGGAGCTCCTGAAGCTGCTCCTTCAACTCCTTCAACTGGCTAGTGCCATATGATACGGTGGAACATAAATGGGCTGAGTGCCCGGCACCAGATCAATACCGAAATCAATATCCCTGTCTGGTGGCATGCCCGGCAGGTCTGTAGGAAACATATCGGGGAAATCCCTCACAACTGGAACAGAATCAATGCAGGGAGTCTCTACACCGACATCCCTCACAAATGCTAAGTATGAAAGACAACCCTTCCCAACCATACGCTAGCCCTTCAAGAAAGAAATCACCCTGCTGGGAACATAATCGGTCGAACCTCGCCACTCAATCCGTGGCACCACCCGGCATAGCCAATGTCACTGTCTTAGCATGACAGTACGAAATAGCACGACATGGAGATAGCCAATCCATGCCCAATATAACATCAAAGTCCACCATACATAACAACAATAGATCCGCTCGGGTCTCCAGACCCCTAATAGACACAACACACGACCGTTACACCCGGTCTACCACAACAGTATCTCCTATCGGAGTAGAGACATGAACCGAAGAAACGAGAGAATCGCAGGGCGTATCCAAATAATGGGCAAAGTAAGATGACACATAAGAGAAAGTAGAACCACAGTCAAATAACACAGAAGCCTCTATGCGGCAGACTGAGATAATACTTGTAATCACCGCATCTGAAGCAATCGCATCAGGCCTAGCTGGAAGTGCGTAGAAACGGGCCTGACCACCACTGGATCGACTTCCCCCCTCTTGTACGACCCCTAGATGACTGACCTCCACCCCTAGCTGGCTGGGTGGGTGGTGGTGAAGTAACTGGCGCTGAAGCCGATGGCTGACCCCTCTGCTGAGATGAAACCCCAAGACGACGAGGACACTGCCTCCATATATGACCCATCTCTCTACACTCATAGCAACTCCCGGGTGTTGGAGACGGGGCTGAAGGGAACCCCTAGCACCGGAATGACTAGCAAACGCACTTGGCGAAGAAGAATCCTGAACTGATGGAGCACGGGACGAACCCTGGGCTGGAAGGGCACTAAGTGAAGAATGACCATGCTGAGAACCGTGAGAACCATGGCCCGATGACGCCCCACGATAACCTGGGCGAGCTGACTGAGCATGCCAGAACGGGCGACCTCTGTCGTGCTGAAACTGACCCCTCGAAGGGCACCCCCAAAACTACCATGTCCTCGAGGCCTCTTGGCCTCCCTCTCCTCGCGCTCCTAGCGACGAACTGCCTCAATCTCACGAGCGATATCAACAACCTTCTCGAACATACCACCTGACCAACTTTCCCTAGTCATGAGAACTCGAAGCTGATATGTGAGGCCTTCAATAAACCTCCTGATCCTCTCTCTACGTAGCAACTGATCGCGGCCTACTCCGCACTACTAATTAAGTAGCGAGAGAGGGTCAGAGCAACTTTTACCCAATTTAGGGTTGGGATCGATATCCACAAAGAGCTAGAATTTGGAATCGAGTATCTATCTAGTTGTAGAGTTGCGTATGCGTTCCAAATTACACTTCTAAACATTTTTGGGGTTTTTGTTTTACTTCTACTATTTATCAAACTACAAATGGTAAATGCAACTAGATTAAGCTAAGAGTTATAATGCTACGAGTTGTTCAAATAGGTTAAAAGGCACTAGGGTAGTGACTTCCGCCTAGGTGGTCAATTGAAGGGTACTTGAGTCTAAGGCATGTTTGACATATTTGGGGAGTATGATATAACCGTTGCACGACTTTTCCCACTCTGCACCTCTCGGTGGTTCGAGTGATTTTGCCCAAATTGACTTTCTCAAGATCAATTGGGTATGCAAATTTGCACAAGCAACTAGGGTTAAAGCCGGGTATTACGATCTCTCGATTTAAACCTTTAATTGGGGCTATCAGTTCTCATGAGTACGCCCCAACTCCTTGTCGGACTAATTCTAGAGACTTAGGCTCTCTTTCTCAAGAAGAGCAAAAGTCAACTAAACACAAACTAGTGTTGGCAACCACTAATTTAACAATTTAACATGGAATTAGCCCAAATATCAAACACCCATAGTCAATTAAACCCTAAAATACAAGACCCATTGATTACCCACACTAGGGTTGAGCCACAACCCTAGCTTATGGGTCTAGCTGCTCATAATTAAAGAAGAAAAACAAGAAATAGATGAAGATAAACTCATATTAATTAATTACTAAGATAAACACAATGATTCAATGATGAAATGTAGATAAAATTTCCCAAAATGGCTACAAACTTCAAACCCACGAGCGCAGCTATGTTCTGATACTATCTACTTGACCTAAAAATGGAAAAGCAGCTATTTATACTAAGCTGACAATTCTGGACAAAAATTCCCCTGTGGGGTTAGTGCGGACTGCACAAAATGGACCGCGGTCCGCACTAAGGCTTTGGACTTGAAAAATATCTCTCTAAACCTTGGCATCGTGGACCGCAGAGAATGGACTGCGGCCGCGGAGGCTTCTAGTGCGGTCCGCACAGAATGGACTGCGGACCGCATTGGCTTGAAAACTCAAAACTGGCATTCTCTGAATCTTGGCTCTGCGGACCGCACAGAATCAAGTGCGGCCGCATTGGTCTTAGTGCGGACCGCACAAATCCTAGTGCGGTCGCATTGCCTTTTTGCCTTGGAATCGACCTCTCTGAATCTCCTAGTGCGGACCGCACAAAGTGGTGTGCGGCCGCACTGGGCCTGTTTTTCCTGAGCTTGTCTTGTCTTTGGCACTTGTGCAAGTTTCACTCCTTTTGAGCTGATCTTTAACATCTTGTCCTTTTGTTGATCAAACCTGCAATCAAGTACAACTTGTGAGCCTTTTTGGAACTATTTTGTATGAATTTCTAATCAAAGCATAAGCAAGAAGGAGTATAAAATGCGTCAAAATCCCTAGTTATCAACTCCCCCAAACATAAGCTTTTGCTTGTCCTCAAGCAAACAAAATAAGACCCACCCCTTAAGAGAATGTCCAAGAAAATTTCAGCTGTCCTAAAGTGACCTCGACTAGCCTCAATTGGGACTAACAATTGCCCTCAATACACACGAATCATTAACAACATTTACTCTTTGAAAACACCATGGATTAAGTGCGACACAAGAGCATCAAGAATTGACTCAACACATCAAGGAACTCTTTTCTATTACTTCTGCCATTGTGGAACCCAAACTCACACATCCTCAACTCTCCCTAAGCAATCCTCACCTTTAAGATAGTGGCACTCAGAACGAGGATAATGGGAATTCACTCATCTCTCTCAAGAAAAAGCCACAAGTCCGGCTCTAGGTCCATATGCTTGCCCCTTATGTGAGTATCCACTAATGTAAGCTTCATTCAACTCAAGATCATATAGGGCTTTTGTGGAGACATTATGAAGGCTTTTGATTTAGGGTAGGAAATGTTTTGGTCTAAGTAGGTTCCATCTTCCCTTAAGCACTTCTTTTGATTCATTTGGCATCCATTCGCTTGACTCTTTGAGTCATTTCACTTCTTTCTAAGGGGTTAGAGAGACACACTGTCACTCTTTCTTATGCATTTCAAACCTTTTCTCCTTTTTCAACTTTCCCACCTTTCATTCTTTGCTTTTCTTTGAATCCCTTTTTATTCTTTTTCACATTGAACTTTCTTTTTGTCTTTTTTTTCATTGCCTTTCCTTTTCTTCATTTTTGTGCCTTTCTACCACTTTGTTGCAATCCTCGTCTCTCCCCCCAAACTTATACTTTTGCCATGTGCTAAAGGAAAGATCGAGTCCCAAGAGAGGATATCTTTTAGAACGGGTATAGGCTTGTATCATGGTTCTTGAAGGAAAAAGGTCTAAGGCTCAAAAGGGTTGACTAGGGATCTTATCATTGGTAGGTTATGGAAGTGTTCAAGCTGTTATTTGGACCAAAGAGAGCCTATAATCATGTCTCAAGTCAAAATTCACTTAGGATTTTGCCTCAACAAGTATTCAGGGCAAGTTCTAGACCAATGGCTCGGAACATGGACTTGCAATACAATTACTCACCACATAAGCTATGGGATTGTTAAAGACACAGAGTCGGGGGCCCACAACGACCTTAGATAAGATTTGAGCACACAATGGTCCCAAAAAACCACTTGATGATTATCGGTCAACACAAGAGTCTCAAGGTCACTACTTTCACCATCCTAAACACAACAACTTGTTTTTGACCATAATATCAAAGGCAAATGTGCTAGGCCCAAGTGAAGCTTTGCTTGAGAGCCCTTAACTACTAACTACTAAAAACAAAAAGAAAAACGGACTCAAACCCTTAAGAAGGTTGTCACGCCATCCATCATTGGGAATAGCCACCCGGTTCACACAACACTCCACCTTTGGAAAGAACCGTGGCACTAAGAAAACCAAAGGCTTATTTCAAACATTGAAAACAAGAAGCTACGAATCTCAAATAAGAAGCTAAGATTGAAAAACTTGCGGAAAGTAGAATGAATATATACAAGAGGGGATTTGAATATACAATAGATGGGATGAATATATACAATGTAACATATCTTTATATGCAGACCCAAAGTAGAATAAAAGTGCGATAAATGTACGAAATGTTAAAATTATATACAACCCAAAGATGAAAAATCAAAAAAGCATAAAAATGTCAAAAATATACAGTCATCCAAAATGTAGGGCCTACCTCCTCAAATGAAAGCTGGCATTGTCCCCAATGCCAGCTAACCAAAATAAAGCACCAAAAAGATGATAAAGAAGGATATAGAGACTCCCTATGGACTGTTTGTCTGCATAGGCTCCTGAGTGGTCCCTGGGTCCTCACTGTGCTCGGGAACCTCAGACTGGTTCCCTGTGGCCTGCTGCTCTACTGTTGAGACCTGGGCCTGGACCTGGACAGGCTCCTGAGGTGCATCTTATGGCTGACTAGAAGAAGCCTCTGGTGGGTCGGCCAACTGGATGACTGCATCATCCGATCTGGGAATCATCCTCCTCCTCTTGGAAGGCCTCTGAGAGTGCTCCGGCTGGGGATCAGCTACTGTTACTGGGTCCTGGAGCAATAAATCTAAAGGCAACTGATCTGCCTTCAGTCTGTCAACATCTGCTCTCAGCTCCTTCACGGACTCCTTGGAGGCCCGTGTCTTCCTCAACTTCTTGTGTTCCCTAGCAAGCTCCTTGAGAGCCTTGCTGTGTGAATCAACTGCCTCAGCAAGCTTCTTCTGATTGTCGAGGATTTTCTTCTGGTTGTCTAACATCTCCTTAAGAGCATCCTCTATGGATTTTGGAACCTATGGGGATGAAGGTGCCGACTGAGCCTCTACCGTAGTAGTCAAAATGGACAACTTGGATGACGCAGTCTGCATCCAGTTGTTGATACTGAGAAGTGCCTGGCTCAGCCGGTGGGCAGTGATAGGATGGGCCCGGGAAGATGGGATCTCCGGGGCAGCTGAGGTGGATGGACCAGGAGGCATAGCACTGGAAGTAGAGGCAGGTCAGCTGGAGTCACAACTACAACTGGCTCTTCAGACTGCTCAATTGGAACAGTAACCGTACTCTTGAAGTTCTTGCTCTTGGGGTTATCATCCCCCTGCATGCTGTACCAGGAGAAAGGGGCCTTCGCTTTGACTTTGATGTCGAAGGGCCTCTTTTCCACCTTCAAATCCCGAAAGTACATCGTGAGGAAACTGGGGAATGGATAGTTTCTGTCATGCTCCGCACCCACAATTGAGATAATCCTCGACATCACATTCCCCACATTAATCGGGTACCCCACCATGATCGAAGCCACCAACACTGCCCGGTGAAGAGGAAGGGTGTTTTCATGAGTAGTCGGGTCTAGTCTGCTACACACAAATGTTTTCCACCCTTTTCCTCGAAGTTCAAACTACGCCTCAGAATCTTGACTCCAACAGTCAACCAGTCGGGGGTGGTACCTGGGATTGCCAGGTACTGTGCTAGCCAGGGACGAACCTCCTCACCCAATTCCATCTTTGCCATGTATAGGGACTCATCTTCCTCATCAAAGCCAAGGTAATCATTTATCATCTTCCCATCAAATAACACCTTCAAGTTCCACACCTTGGTCACCTTTGTACCCTTTTTGATGTGGGCAACATTGGCATAGAATTCCTTGACCAAGTGCTCGTTGGCATCTACACAGTCAGAAAAAAAGTGCGCCCAACCTACTCTCTCCCTAAACTGCCTCCTCACATTGGTGTTGTGAGGTAGCAAGTCTCTATCTATGAAACTCCTCTCTGGGATCAACTTCCTCACCGGCCACCATTCCCGGAATTTGTGGTACATCACCTCACTAACAAATCTATCTTGCCAAACCTCCGGCTTTCTAGTTCTAGCAATGCCCCCCACCTGTGGTTCACCTCCTTCTCCTACTTCTTGTTCTCCCCCTACTTCCTCCTCAGCACCTACTGCACCCTCTCCAGATAATAAAGCTGTGGGAGAGGTGGAGTATTCCCCACTACCTTCACCTGAGCCATCAGACGACCCAGAAGAAATGTTCACTGACGCTTGGGAAGTGGGGGATACTGGAGGTGTGTCTCTCAGCCTAAACCTCTCTGGCCAGTCTTCCATGTACTCTGGCACGGAGTCTGAAGAAATCTCCCGTGATGGCTCATACTCACTCCCCGGGGACTGGGAAGCAGCCCTATCAATAGCTTTGATCAGCTTTCTTGTCCTTTTAATATTTCCCGATCTTGGGGAGTGAGTTTTATCATTTTCTTCTTCCCTCCCCGAGAGCCCGGATTCTCCTCTGCCCGGTTGTTTACCTCTTTGTTTCACCATTGTCTGCAAACACAATTCAATTGACTTGTTAGTATCAGTTGCAGCGGTTAAGAACAGAGTTGCAGAAGCAGGAAAGGAAAATTGCAGAAAAGCTGCAGAAGTCACACAGTGCGGACCACACAAAATGGTGTACGGCCACACTGGGGTCACCGCGGACCGCACAAAGTTAACCGCGGTCCGCACAGAGGTGGGGTTCAGACTACCCACTCTCTGTATCTAGGCAGTGCGGACCGCACAAAATGTAGTGCGACCGTAGTGCCTGAGGTTCAGCTTTCAGAAGTTCATCAATGCGGTCCGCACAAAATGGTACTGCAGACCGCACAAGGGCACCGCGGACCGCACAAAAACGACCGCGGTCCGCACTGAGTGCCCAGTTGTGGCACTAAATTAGGGTTCCATGTATTTTTGATTTTAAGTCCAAATTTACACCTAATTAGTGTCCCTACATATTTACCCATTGATTTTAACTATCTATGTCTATTTTAATCTAAAAATTAACAACCCTAATCTACTCAATTGAAGAAAAATACAGGAAGCATAGAAAGGGAAGAAAGAAAAACAAAAATTAGAAGAAATTAACAAAAATTGAACAATTAAAAGGCAAGTAATGGTACCAGATGTGAGATGAAATGAAGACTGACAAGTCCACACAGTTAATTACAAGCAAAGGAATGGATGAACAGTGTTCTAGGGCTCTGAGATGCAAAGGTTCGAAAAGTGTAAAAGGTGGGCCTCAAGGACTATTTATAGAAAAAGCCCTGGGGCCCAGTCTCACCAACCAGTGCGAACCGCACAAAATGGACCGCGGTCCGCACTGCACAACTTATTCAAGCTTGAGAAGGCAACGCTCTACGATCCGCACAAAATAGACTGCGGCCGCAGAGGTCCACTGCGGATCGCACAAGATGTAGTGTGGCCGCAGTGGCAAACTTCAGAGATTTGTATTTTTACTCTTTCTTTAGTGCGGTCCGCACAGAATGGATTGCGGCCACACTGACAACTTCAGAGACCTGCTCATTTTTTCCACTATGTCCTGCACTGCATCAACACAATTCTGTAACATCTCACAACCAGTTAGCCCAAAAATCAATCCTACACTACAGTGAAAATCAAATAAAAACAAGAAGAAAAACACATGGGTTGCCTCCCAAGAAGCGCCTGATTTAACGTCGCGGCACGACGCAAGTTACCATCACATCATTTTAAATGAAGGAGTGCCACTACGTGGCTGTCATCAATTTTTCCAAGATAATGCTTGGCCCTATGCCCATTCACTCTAAAAAATTCCCCACTTTTGTTCTTTAAATCAAGGGCACCAAACGGGGTCACACACACTACTTCAAATGGTCCGCACCACTTTGACTTTAGCTTTCCCAGAAACAACCGTAACCGAGAGTTGAACAAGACCACTAAATCACCTACTCTAAACTCCTTGCCACAAGCATATTTGTCATGAAGGTATTTCATCTTATCCTTGTACAAGCACGAACTGGATAGGCATGGAAACGGAATTTATCAAGTTCATTAAGTTGCTCCACCCGAAGATTTGCAGCCACATCCCAATCAAGGTTCAACTTTCTCAAGGCCCACATGGCCTTATGCTCTAACTCAACCGGTAAATGGCAAGCTTTCCCGAACACGAACCGATACGGAGACATACCAATCGGAGTTTTATAAGCAGTCCTATACGCCCATAGAGCATCATCAAGCTTCTTAGACCAATCGGTCCTATTTGCATTGACTATTTTAGACAGAATATTCTTGATTTCCCTATTGGACACTTCAACCTGGTCACTTGCTTGGGGATGATAAGGAGTAGACACCTTGTGGTTGACACCATACTTGGCAAGCAAGGTGTCAAACGCTCTATTGCAAAAATGCGATCCTCCATCACTAATAATTGCACGAGGAGTGACAAACCTTGTGAAAATGCTCTTCTTTAGAAATGCAACCACACTCCTAGCTTCATTGTTGGGCAAAGGCACAGCCTCGACCCATTTTGAGACATAATCAACTGCTACAAGAATGTAGGTGCTTCCGCACGAGCTTACAAATGGGCCCATGAAATCGATACCCCATACATCAAAGATATCCACTTCTAGAATGGTGTTTAAAGGCATCTCATCTTTCTTCGAAATACCGCCCGCTCTTTGAAATTAGTCACACCTTTTCACTAAATCACTTGCATCTTTGTACAAAGTTGGCCAATAAAATCCACAACTTAGAACTTTCGAAGCTGTCCTTGCCCCTCCATGATGGCCACCATAGGGGGATGAATGATAAGCCTCTAGAATGCTAAATTGCTCCTCCTCAGGTACACACCTTCGGATCACTCCGTCGGTGCAAATCTTGAACAAGTATGGCTCGTCCCAATAGAAGTCTAGACTATCCCGTTTGAGCTTCTTCCTTTGGTTAGAAGAGAGCTCACATGGGATGATGCCAGTCACAAGGTAATTAGCAATATCCGCAAACCATGGCATATCACTCATCGACACAGAAAGTAGCTGCTCATCGGGAATGCATCGTTGATCTCTAGGCCGGCACACGGCCTTCCTTCTTCCTCCAAGCGGGACAAATGATCCGCCACTTGGTTTTCGCTACCTTTCCTGTCCACAATTTCCAACTCAAACTCTTGGAGTAATAAGACCCATAGCATCAGTCTAGCTTTGGAGTCTTTCTTAGTCGTCAAATACCTAAGAGTTGCATGATCGGTGTGCACTATGACTTTGGCTCCCATAAGATATGGCCGAAATCTTTCCATTGCGAACACAATAGCCAACAATTCTTTCTCAGTCACCGTGTAGTTCCTTTGAGCTTCATTCATTGTCTTGCTCGCATAGTACACCGGATGAAACATTTTGTTCACTCTTTGACCCAAAACTTCCCCAACCGCAACATCACTCGCGTCGCGCATGAGCTCGAAAGGCAAGCTCCAATTGGGTGCGGTAATGATCGGGGTGGTGGTCAACTTATACTTGAGAAGTTCAAAGGCTTGAATACATCCCTCATCAAACACAAACTTTGTATCCTTTTCTAGCAACTTACACAAAGGATTAACTACCTTCGAAAAGTCCTTGATAAATCACCTGTAGAACCCCGCATGTCCAAGAAAACTTCTAACCCCCTTGACAGAAGTGGGGGGAGGAAGTCTTGAAATCACCTCAATTTTGGCTTTGTCAACCTCAATACCATTCTTTAAAATTTTATGACCCAACACTAAGCCCTCCTCAACCATGAAGTGGCATTTTTCCCAATTTGGCACAAGATTGGTGTCTTCACACCGGGCCAACACTCTATCCAAAGTGTTCAAACACTTGTCAAATGAATCTCCCACAAAACTGAAGTCGTCCATGAAAACCTCCAAAATATCTTCCACCATATCGGTGAAAATGGCCATCATACACCGTTGGAATGTTGCCGGTGCATTGCACAACCCAAAGGGCATCCGAGAGAAAGCAAAGGTGCCATATGGACAAGTAAAGGTTGTCTTCTCCTGATCCTCTGGAGCTATCAAAATTTGATTGTACCTCGAATAACCATCCAAGAAACAATAGAAGGCACGCCCAGCAAGACGATTAAGCATCTGGTCCAGGAAAGGCAATGGGAAGTGATCCTTGCGGGTCATCTTGTTCAGCTTGCGGTAGTCCATGCATACCCTCCATCTGGTCACTGTCCGGGTTGGAATAAGTTCATTATTAGCATTGGTCACCATGGTCATACCACCCTTCTTCGGCACACATTGCACTGGAGAAGTCCATGAGCTGTCAGAGATAGGATACACCACACCGGCATCTAACCACTTGATCACCTCTTTTTTCACAACTTCTTGCATTGCCTTGTACAACCTCCTTTGATGTTCCAAGGAGGGTTTTGCATCATTTTCTAGAATAATCTTGTGCATACAAAATGCGGGGCTTATTACCCGAATATCAGCTAAAGTCCATCGAATTGCCTTTTTCCGCTCTTTGAGCACCGCCAATGTGGCATCTACCTGCATGTTAGTAAGACAATAGGAAAGAATAACTGGTAAAGTTGAATTAGGGCCTAAGAATTCATACCTGAGGTGTGGAGGCAATGGCTTCAACTCCAACACCGGAGGTTCCTCAATTGAAGGCTTTGTTGGAGGGGTCTTTCTATTTTCAAGATCCAAAGAGAGTTTCCTAGGCTCATAAGAATAAGAGCCCATTCCATGTAAAGCATTCACGCACTCTATTCGACCCTCATCATCATTGACATCAAGATTCAACAATACGGCCTCCAAAGGGTCCTCCACATTGATCATTGCACTGGTATCATCAATTATCACAAGATCCACAAATGAACACACTTCTATACAATTGGGCTACTTCGTTGACTTACACACATGAAAAACGACCTTTTCATCACCCACCCTGAAAGTGAGTTCCCCTGCTTCCACATCCACTAGAGCCTTCCCCATAGCAAGGAGTGATCGGTACCTCATAATCTACCTCACAATCCAAGATCACAAAATCAGCTGGCAAGATAAATTTGTCCACCCGGACGAGCACATCATCAACAATACCCAATGGTCGCTTCATTGATCTGTCTGCCATTTGCAATCGCATGGAAGTTGGCCTCGGAGGCCCAATACCCAAAGTCTTGAAAACTGAGTAGGGCATTAAGTTGATGCTTGCCCCTAGATCACATAAAGCTTTAGCAAAGTCTGCACTCCCTATAGTGCAAGGGATAGTGAAAGCACCGGGATACTCTAACTTTGGAGCCATTGAATGTACTATAGCACTAACTTGGTGGGTCATCTTGATAGTTTCACAGTCCCTGCATCTTTTCTTCGTCACTAAATCTTTCATGAATTTAGCATAACCAGGCATCTGCTCTAAAGCCTCTACCAAAGGAACATTAATAGATAAGCTCTTCATCATGTCAATGAACTTTTTGAATTGATTCTCATTTTTCTGCTTGGCTAGCCTCTGAGGATAAGAGGGAGGTGGCCTAGGCAAGGTTTCCTTGGCTTTTGTCACAACCGGCTCCGTCATGTCAATTACATGCTCCCTAGACGGGTTCACATCACTTTGTGTTTGCACCTCGGCATCTTCAATATTGATCCTCACTTCTTTATTCACGTTCTCTTCAACCACATTCTCAACCACCAAAGGAACTTCATCTTCTTGCAACTCAACTTCATCACCCAAAACTTGCTTTTGTTTAGAGGCATTCACATCACCGCCTCTTCCACTCCGTGTAGTTACTGCCATAACATGATTGTTCCCTCCCTTCGGTTTCACTACCGTATCACTCGGTAGAGCACCCTTAGGGCGAGTATTCAAAGACTGTGAGATTTGTCCTAGCTGGACCTCCAAATTCCTAATTGAAGTATTGTGAGAAGCCAATTGCGCATCGGAGTCCGTATTCTTTTTCATCATCTGTTCGAACATTATTTCAATTCTACCCATTTCATTGTTGGATGTACTAGGACCCTGGGATAGAAAAGGTGGTGGGTTGCTCGGTTGTTGGTACATTGGGGCCTTTGAAAGCCTTGCCCCTGATTTCCTTGGTTAATGTTCCATCCACCCTGGTTGTTGTTGTTTTCACCCCAATTGTTGTTGTTGCCCCAGTTTCCCTGATTGTTCCGGTTGTTATTTTGATTTGCCCAATTGTTGTTCCCTTGTTGTTAATTGTTCCAATTATTTTTGCCTTGTTGTTGGTTACCCAATTGCCCTGGGATCTCCATTGTTGTTGTTGGTTAGACGAATT
This sequence comes from Nicotiana attenuata, assembly GCF_001879085.1. Classification (NCBI taxonomy): domain Eukaryota; kingdom Viridiplantae; phylum Streptophyta; class Magnoliopsida; order Solanales; family Solanaceae; genus Nicotiana; species Nicotiana attenuata. The sequence continues at coordinate 83,050 of NW_017670891.1, read as the reverse complement.
TCCTCTTTGACCTTGGTAATTATTCACATATTGCACCTCTTCGTTCTGCCCATCATAGCAATCATCTTAGAATCCACCACAATCATTGTCAAATTGATCCGAATTCCCTTGGTTCTGTTGACCTCTCTGTCTTCTATTGTTCACAAGCATGTTAACACCCTCCATAGCATTGACTTGGCGAGGATTCTGAGCTTGTTGCAACTGCACCTTTGCTAACTGGTTCATTGTTGTTGTGAGTTCTGCTATAGCCTGACCATGGTCATGTAGTTCTTTATGCAAATGAGTGACCGTGGGGTCACCCTGCGGCACATTGGCTCTACTTTGCCAAGCGGGGGATGTGTCAGCCATTTCATCAAGAATAGCACAAGCTTCATCATAAGGCAGCTTCATGAAATTTCCCCCAGCCAATTGATTCACTATGCACTGATTCGTTGCATTGATGCCCCAATAGAAGGTCTGTTGGATCATTGCCTCTATCATATCATTGTTGGGGCATTCTTTCACCATAGTTCTATATCGCTCCCAAATCTCGTGCAATGGTTCGGTAGGCTCCTGCTTGAAGGCTAAGATCTCATTCCGTAGTGCTGCCATATGTCCCGGTGAGAAAAATTTGGCAATGAACTTATCCGCCAACTCATACCAAGTTATGATGGAATGGTTGGGAAGTCTCTCAAGCCAATCCAATGCTTTCCCCCTAAGTGAAAATGGGAAAAGCCTCAATCAAAGTGCATCTTCGCACACATTAGTCTGCTTGCTCCCCCAACAGGTATCCACGAACCCCTTGAGATGTTTGTAAGCATTTTGGGTGGCAGCGCCCGTGAAGTACTCACGTTGCTCCAGCAATGTCAGCATTATGTTGGTTATTTGAAATTGCCCGCCCGGATCCGGGGCGGAACAATAGCACTCGCATAGCCTTTGTTGGGAAGAACTCTAGGAGCCACTGTTGGAGGTGGCGGAGGAGGGTCTGGAATATTGTCATTTGCATTGGCCTGGCAGCCTCTACGTTGTCCTTGAGGTACAAGAGGCACCTTTTCATCTGCATTGTCATCTACCTCCTCCCCTGCATTCACGTTTCCAAGAGGACATTAGCATTTAATGCCATTTTGTACCTGATGTATTGACACAAACAAATTAGTAACAAAGAAGGAAAGAAGAACAAAACACAAATCTATCTAAATAGATAGCCAAAACCGTTAGCTCCCCGGCAACGGCGCCAAAAAATGATCACGGCCTACTCCGCACTACTAATTAAGTAGCGAGAGAGGGTCGAAGCAGCTTTTACCCGATTTAGGGTCGGGATCGATATCCACAGAGAGCTAGAATTTGGAATCGAGTATCTATCTAGTGTAGAGTTGCGTATGTGTTCCAAATTACACTTCTAAACATTTTTGGGGTTTTTGTTTTACTTCTACTATTTATCAAACTACAAATGGTAAATGCAACTAGATTAAGCTAAGAGTTATAATGCTACGAGTTGTTCAAATAGGTTAAAAGGCACTAGGGTAGTGACTTCCGCCTAGGTGGACAATTGACGGGTACTTGAGTCTAAGGCATGTTTGACATATTTGGGGAGTATGATATAACCGTTGCACGACTTTACCCACTCTACACCTCTCGGTGGTTCGAGTGATTTTGCCCGAATTGACTTTCTCAAGATCAATTGGGTATGCAAATTTGCACAAGCAACTAGGGTTCAAGTCGGGTATTACGATCTCTCGGTTTAACCCTTTAATTGGGGCTATCAATTCTCTTGAGTACGCCCCAACTCCTTGTCAGACTAATTCTAGAGACTTAGGCTTTCTTTCTCAAGAAGAGCAAAAGTCAACTAAACACAAACTAGTGTTTGCAACCACTAATTTAACAATTTAACATGGAATTAGCCCAAATATCAAACACCCATAGTCAATTAAACCCTAAAATACAAGACCCATCAATTAACCACACTAGGGTTGAGCCACAACCCTAGCTTATGGGTCTAGCTGCTCATAATTAAAGAAGAAAAACAAGAAATAGATGAAGATAAACTCATATTAATTAATTACTAAGATAAACACAAAGATTCAATGATGAAATGTAGATAAAGTTGCCCAAAATGGCTACAAACTTCGAACCCACGAGCGTAGCTATGTTCTGATACTATCTGCTTGACCTAAAAATGGAAAAGAAGCTATTTATACTAAGCTAACAATTCTGGACAAAAATGCCCCTGCGGGTTTAGTGCGGACCGCACAAAATGGACCACCATCCGCACTAGGGCTTTGGACTTGAAAAACAGCTCTCTGAACCTTGGCATCGCGGACCGCAGAGAATGGACTGCGACTGCGGAGGCTTCTAGTGCGGTCCGCACAGAATGGACTGCGGACCGCATTGGCTTGAAAACTCAAAACTGGCATTCTTTGAATCTTGGCTCTGCGGACCGCACAGAATCAAGTGAGGCCGCATTGGTCTCAGTGCGGACCGCAAAAATCCTAGTGCGGCCGCATTGCCTTTTTGCCTTGGAATCGACCTCTCTGAATCTCCTAGTGCGGACCGCACAAAGTGGTGTGCGGCCGCACTAGGCCTGTTTTGCCTGAGCTTGTCTTGTCTTTGGCACTTGTGCAAGTTTCACTCCTTTTGAGCCGATCTTTGACATCTTGTCCTTTTGTTGATCAAACCTGCAATCAAGTACAACTTGTGAGCCTTTTTGGGACTATTTTGTATGAATTTCTAATCAAAGCATAACCAAGAAGGAGTATAAAATGCATCAAAATCCCTAGTTATCATCAACCAACCAAATAGCATGACGAGCTAACTCTGAGAATCTCATCTCGTACTGTGTAACAGTCATCTCCCCCTATCGCAACTGCTCGAGCTGCCTACGCAGCTCCTCCCTGCGGGATTGTGGAACATACTTCTCCAAAAAGAGAGCGGAGAACTGCTGCCAAGTAAGAGGTGCCGCACCAACAGGCCTACGCCTCTCATATGCCTCCAACCAAGTGAAGGCAACTCCCGTAAACTCAAAAGTCGTGAATGCGACCCTGCTGGTCTCCAGAATACCCGCGGTGCGAAGAATCCTCTGACATCTATCCAAGAAACCTTGGGCATCCTCGCCCTCTACACCACTGAAAGTAGGAGGCTGGAGTCTGCCAAACCTCTCCAATCTGCGTTGCTCGTCCTCTGGCATAACTAGAGCTACATAACCCTGAGCAGCTGCCACCGGCTGGGCTAGTGGTGCCTCCGGTGTCTGCAATCCCTGAACAACCTGATCGGGTGTGCGAGCGACGGGAGTCTGCGTAGTCCCCCGGCCTGAGAAGTGGCTGCGGCCGTAGAAACTGCGACCGCCTGAGCAAGACTTGTACACACGGTTAAGATCTGGGCCAAGGTCTCCTGAAGACCTGGAATCACAATGGGCACAGCTGGTGCCTAAGCTGGTGCTGCTGGAGCGCCCACAACTAGGACCTGATCCTGAACTGGGGCGGTTGGTGGATCTGCAGGTGCTGCCCTAACTACTATGCGGGCTACTCCTCTGCCCCTACTACGGCCTCGATCGCACCCTCGGCCTCTAGTGGCCCCAGCTGGTGGTACTGGTGGTTGTCCATCCTGTCCGGTCGCTCGTGTCCTCACCATTTGTGAGAGAATAGAATAACAGAAGTTTAGTACTCAGATCAACAGATTCGCACGACAAGAATTTCAAGAATATGGAGTTTTCATAAAGGTTCTGCAGCCTCCCGAGGATAAATACAGACGTCTCCGTACCAATCCACGAGACTCTACTAAACCTGCTCATGACTCATGAGACCTATGTAACCTAGGCTCTGATACCAACTTGTCACGACCCTAAACCCAGACCCGGTCGTGATGGCACCTCTCGTGAAGACAAGGCCAGCCGACACATACCTCAAATTAATTAACAGCTGTAACGATTCATAATCAAGTCATTATTAATGATAAAGCCCAAAAATAGTGTGAAATATATCAACTGCGGAAAACAACCGACACAGCCCGACATCAGGGTGTCACCAGTCATGAGCATCTAACAAATATGTCTAAGAGTCTGAAAGAGCTTATACAGTCTATTACAGAACTAGAAACAGAAAGTAAGATAGGAGGGAGAAACACTGGGCTGCGAACGCCGAGCAGCTACCTAGTGGACTCCAAATGACCTACTAGGTGCAATCAACCCTCACTGGCGGGACCTGAGGCTCCTGAATCTACACACATGGTGCAGGGAGTAAAGTGTGTACACCAACTCAGTGAGTAATAACAATAAATGAAGACTGAGCGATAAGAAAATACGAAGAAATCACAACAAGATGCTACACAGAGGCAGTATAAAATCAATGCAGTGCAATAAAACAATGAAACTTATAAGAAAACACCTTATTCCAGTGAAAAACCTCTTTTAAGCATCGTTAGTAGTTAAACAAGTAAATGATAAAACAGCGAGAACAGATAAACGCGTAAAATTAGCCCCTCGGGCACAATATCAACAGAATCAGCCCCTCGGGCAATAACATAGGACAACATTAGCCCCTCGGGCTATATCACATATCACACTGGGTACCCGCGCTCACTGGGGGTGTACAGACTCCGGGAGGGGCCCCTTACGGCCCAAGCGCAAAACAAGCCATCTCGTGGCATAATCAACAGGCTCTCGGCCTCATATCAATCACAAGCCACCTCGTGGCATAATAAATCTTGCCCTCGGCCTCTCATATATCACAATCAGTACCACATGTTGCGGCGCGCAGCCCCATCCCATAGTAATCCTCACAACACAGGCCCTCGGCCCTACTCACTCAGAAATCTCTAAAAGCCACTCGGGCATGGTATAAAAACATGATGCTCAGCCCAAATTATAATTTAAAGTGTTAAAATAAAGTAAACATGGCTGAGTTATGAAAACAGTAAGATATAGCTTGACTGAGTGCATATAGGAAATCAAAACAGTGAGGAAATAGCAGTAAAATTCCCCTAAAGGTCCAAAACAGTTGGCATGAGGCCTAAGTATGGCATTCAGCCCAAAACATGATGATAGCAAACAGTTTTCAATCAAATACGCAGTAAAACAGTCATTCGGGAAGGACTAAGTCACAATCCCCAATGGTGCACGACCCCACGCTCGTCATCTAGCGTGTGCGTCACCTCAATATAGGACAACGATGTGAAATTCGGGGTTTCATACCCTCAGGAGAACATTTACAATCATTACTCACCCCAATCCGGTCCAAACTCTAGCTCGCGATGCCTTTGCCCCTCGAATCGGCCTTCGGATGCTCCAAACCTAGCCAAAATCAGTACATAACCATCAAAATATGCTAAGGGAATGAAGCCCACTCAAAAATAATAAAAATACCACGCAAATCCCGAAATTAGCCAAAGCTGACCCCCGGGCCCACATCTCGAAATTCGATAAATTTTATATCATTGGACTCCTTATCTCCCCACGAGTTCATACATATCAAAAGTACAAAAAATCCGATCATAAATGACCCCTCAAACCCTTGCTCAAAGGTCTCCAATTCTCAAGCCCTAGTTTCCCAATTTTTAACCCTTAATTTCCATAAATTACAACTCTAATCATTGAAAGGAGTTTTAGGTTCAACAATCTTACCTCAACGAAGCTTGCTTGAATTCCTTCTTCAAAATCTCCGAAAAAGCTCCATAACCGACTTAAAATGGTGAAGAAATAACTCAAATTCGTGAAGGAAATCTTTTATAGCTTCTGGCCCAGGCTTTTTGCACCTGCGGTCCATTACTCGCTCCTGCGCAACCGCTTCCGCGGTCCCAAGCGCCGCTTCTGCGGTCACCACTTAAATCCCAGGCGTCGTATCTGTGAAGCAAATCCCTCACCTGCGCTATCGCAGTTGCGCTTCCTCAACCGCCTCTGCGGTTCCAGCTGATGCCTTCCTTAGCCGCATATGTGGCTCCAAACTTGCTTCTGCGAGACTGCACCTGCGGTCCCCTAACCGCAGGTGCGGTTATGACAGCAATGGGAAAAACTTCACCTGCCAAAACCCAATTCAAATCTTCCGCCAACCATCCGAAATTACCCCGAGGCCCCCGGGGCCTCAACCAAAAGCATCAACAAGCCATATACTACTATTCAAACTTATACCAATCTTCAAACACCTCAAAAAACATCGAATCAACCAAAACACATCGGATTAAAGCCTAAGGTTCTCAAAATCTTCCAAATTACGCTTTTGATCAAAAAGTTTATCAAACCACGTCTGAATGACCTGAAATTTTGTACACACATCCCAAATGACAGCACGGACCTAGTGCAACTTCCGGAATTCCATTCCGAACCCTATATCAAAATCCCACCTACCAACCGGAAACCGCCAAAATTCCAATTTCGCCAATTCAAGCCTAAATCTACTCCGGACCACCAAAACACGTTCCGATCACACTCCTATGTCCCAAATCATCTCCCTAAGCTATCTAAACCATCGGAACTCACATTCGAGCCCTTTAATACATAAGTCAACATCCGCTTGACTTTTCCAACTTAAGCGTACTCAAAAGAGACTAAGTGTCTCAAACCTTACTAAAACCTCTCCGAACCCGAGCCAACAAACCCGATCTGACATAATACAGCTGAACAAGACAATAAGAAGCAGAAATAGGTAAAACGGGGCGGTATCTCATGAAACGACCTGCCGGGTCGTTACAATTTCCTTTATCATTTTATAATTAAAATTTAACAAGAACTAAATCAGCGGAAATAAAAGCGAAAGTACATGATTTGACTAATTACTCTATACTAATATCGAACCCAGAAATAAATACCACCCAGAAACTGGTGTCACAACTCACGAATAGTCTATGAATACTACAAGTATTGGTTTGGAAGAAAAATATTCATCTGTCTCGGAGAAAGTAAAACAGAAATGAAGTAAAGATAGGAGGGGACGCCAGGGCCTGCGGACGCCTGCAGGACTACCTTGGGTCTCCTAAATGCAGTGATAGCAACCAACCTCTCGATCAGCCACTAGCTCCGAAATCTGCACAAAGTGCAGAGTGCAGTATCAGTACAACCTACCCCATGTACTGGTAAGTGCCGAGCCTAACCTCGACAAAGTAGTGATGAGGCTACGGCGGGGCATAACAATATATAACCTGCAACAGTTTATACTAAGACAGAAAGGAAATACGGAATGAAATATAATAGTAACTTGCATTAAATAAATACGGGACCCAGTCGTTCTACCAATACTCAGCTATAACCAATCCTTAAGGGAGTTTCAACACCGCAACAATGAACCTCAGCAGAAAAAGAATACAAAACAACAAATTATGCGGCACACATCCCGATCCAAACATATAATCATTAACAGTATAATCATTCACCCTTATTACTCCCTGTTGCGGCGTGCAACCCGATCCCACCGGTCCACCCTTATTACTCCTCCATATATCACCCTTAATCCTCCTGTTGCGGCGTGCAAACGGATCCCACCTGTCCACCCTTATTACTCCTTGTTGCGGCGTACAACCTGATCCCACCAGACAATCACCTTCACCCTTATTCCTCCTGTTGCGGCGTGCAACCCGATCCCAATACATATATATCAGCTCCAATCACAAAATACAGATAGGTGTCTCACAAGTTAACTCAAATCCTCCACAACACGTATACCTCAAACCAACACAATGGAATATCACTACAATTATGAAACTTCACCAGTTACAACTACATAGCGAGACCAACCAAAGTGTACCATGAAGCACCAATAAACCAACATAGAACAACAGTGTGATATAACGAAACAATGAAACAATTAACAACACTAATAGAGAAACAACATTAACCAAGAGGCAGTTAGACATGGAAGCATCAATAAGCAAGTAGCATGTAAGACAGGAGAGCAATATATAAGGAAACCGGGAAGGAAAACAGGATGAATAAGTAATTTTGCGACGCATAGGTGCTCATTACCACACCTATACGCCACACACTGGTATTTCACATAGCAGGCAAGTCAGGGATCCCTAATCCCTCAAGTCAAGGTTAGACCAAACACTTACCTCAAGCCAATAGGAAATTCACAGCTCAAACACCGCTTTACCTCTCGATTCCACCACCAATCCACTCGTATCTAGTCATATTTAAATTAATAACATCAATAAACTCTAAAGAAACCAATTCCAATGCATAATTATAGATTTCCCCACATTTTCTCCAAAAAGTCAAAAATCGCCCCGGGACCCACTTAGTTAAAACTCAAAATTCGGACCAAAACTCGATTACCCATTCACCCCCGAGCCCGGATATACAATTGGTTTTGGAATACGACCTCAATTTGAGGTCTAAATTCTCAAATTTCGAAATTCCTAAGTTCTACCCAAAAATCTCCAATTTCACTATGAAAACCCTAGATTCTAAGATGAAATCTTGTAAAAAGAAGTAAAAGAGAGAAAAAAATGGATTAAGAATCACATACTTATGGTTTGGGGTAGACAAGAGTATTTGAAAAATCGCCTCTTATGTTTTAGGGTTTGAAAAAAGTGAAAATGGATGAAAAGTCCCATTTATATAGCTCTCTCTGATCCCTATTACACGAGCCGCGAAATACTGGGGCGGCCCGGAACCTCACCCGGTCCGCAAATTAATGGGCGCGGCCCCGGAAATTTTGTCCTTATCCACCGCGGTCCTCGAAGCCCTCCACCGCGGTCGTGAAATCCCACAGTGGTCCGCGAATTTTACTCCGCGGCCGCACTCCTAGGTTCAGAGACCTGCAGCTCTGCAATTATCCTACACCAGCTCTTTTCTAAGCCTAGACATCTCGTAGCCTATACAAAACTAACTCGAGCCCTCGGGGCTCCAAACCAAACATGCACACAAGTCTTAAAATATCATATGAACTTGCTCATGCGATCAAATCACCAAAATAACACCTAGAACCATGGATTCAACACTAAAATACATGAAATTTTCAAGGTAATTTCAAACTTCCTATTTTCTCAACCAAAGGTCTGAATCACGTCAAATTACTTCCGTTCTTCACCAAATTTTACAGATAAGATCTAAATATTATAACGGACCTGTACCGAGCTCCGAAACCAAAGTACATGCCCGATACCAACAATATCAAACATTATTCAATTTCTAAAACCATTATATTTTCAGTTAACAATTTTCTTCAAAAGTTAATTTCTCGGGCTAGGGACCTCAAAATTCAATTCCGGGCATACGCCCAAGTCCCATATTTTACTATGGACCCTCCGGGACCAAAGTCAACAAAAATCATCTTTTTAAGCCAAAAATCATCTTTTTTTAAAAAATTTCACATAAAAGCTTTTACGGATACGCGGCCGGACTGTGCAAGCAAATCGAGGAGAGATAAATAGAGGTTTATAAGGCCTCGAAACACGGAATCAAATTCTAAAACGAAAGATGACCCTTTTGGGTCATCACACAATAACAGTGAGGGGATTAAATTCCTTAAGCAGACATTGTGAATTCACTGGGCTCGAAATTATTTTACGATTTGTATATTGAACTAACGTTTGTTTGCCTCTCTGATTTTCTGATTTTCTTATTTTGAACACAGTAACACCAACAACATGCAGTGAACTTCTTCTTTAGTAACAAAGTCAAACACTTCAAGTAGCCCTTGACAAAAAGGTAACCTAAACATTATAGGTAGAATAAAGTTATTGCATGAATAAGTAACTCTGTTGGCTTGGTAAAGTTCCTTTCTACTCCAACTCTCACGATATAATATTTACTAATTATCGGGTTTATTGATGTTTGATGACAATGTCGCATATTTTTAATATTTGCCATTGAGTAGGATATCAAAAAGTTAAGTAACCAAAAATCATCAAATTAAAGACATATTCATTTGTCAAAAAACATGAAATTAATAAAATGATACAATTTGTCGATGTATTATAACCTCTGATGCTATTACAGTGCCATAAACTGCTCATTGGGAAGTACCGATGAGAATGGGGAAGGAAAAAATGTGAAATATAGAATGACTCATAAGAGAGTCTTACATTTTGATTTATAAAGAAAACAGACTCAAAATAGATTTAAAAGATGTAGTAAACCCATACAAGGTTCGCTACCTCGTTAGTTTTCTTTTTTCTATTAAGCAAGCGCCTCTTCAGCTATTGCATTATCTTCTCCCAGTTCTTCAGATCTTCAGATGTAGATTTTTCTCAAGAAGTGTAGTAAGTTCTTTTGACTTTTAGATGCAATCAACTCAACATAATAATGTACAAACTATCCGATTAATTTTTTTTTTTAAAGTTAAAACTTAAGCTTGGAATATGGAAAGACTATCCTGCAAGCCAAGAGGCACTTATGTGTAACGATCCCACCAGTCGTTCTGAGCAATTGCACTTCGCTCGGTAGTTTTTGGGCATGAGTAGCTCTGTATGATGTATTATGACTTATGTGAATCATCGGTTTTGGTTTTAAAGTTATCCGGAATTGATTTGGAAGAATGATTCTCAGCTGGAAGCTTTAAACTTGAAAGGTTTGACCAAGTTTGACTATTTAGTATTTGAACTCGGTAGATTTTTTATGGTTCTGTTGGGTGATTTTGGACTTAAGAGCGCATCCGAATTGTGATTTGGAGGTCCGTAGTAGCATTTGGCTTGAAATGGCGAAAGTTGGAATTTTGGAAAGCTTGATCGGGAGTCGACTTTTTGATATCGAGGTCGGATTCAAATTTTGGAAGCTGGAGAAGGTCCGTAATGTCAAATGTGACTTGTGTGTAAAATCTAAGGTCAATCGTATGTGATTTGATAGGTTTCGTCATCGGTTGTGGAAGTTTGAAGTTTCAAGTTCATTGATTTCGAATTGAGGTATGATTCGTCGTTTCGATGTTGTTATGTGTTTTGAGGCCTCGAGTATGTCCTTGTTATGATATGGGACTTGCTGGTATGTTCGAACAGAGTCCCGAGGGGCTCGGGTAAGTTTCGGAAAGTTTGGGTTGTGTTGCACTCGTTTTTTATGTTTCTACGTCGTTTCTTCAAGCATAAATGGTACTACATTTAGCAAATAAGCTTCAATTTCTGTTTTTATTGAAGCATTAGATCAATATCGTTATTACGGAGCCATGTCAAAAAGAATCGTCGAATTTGGACATCATATGAGGATGTTATGGTCATTTTGCTAAGAATTGGGTTGCCAGATTTTTATAGATTAATTACGAAATTGCTACTGAGTTCGTATTAAAAATCTGCACTATTTCCAAATATTGAAGCCAGCATATCTCCTTCAATGTAAGGTCAAATGGAGTGATTCAAGAGCCTAACTTGACTAAAATTTCACAAAGGAATCTATTGGAAGCATCAAAAGCGAGTTCCGAGATCGTTTGACATGAGAAGCGAGGCAGAATAGCTGGCAGAAAAATAGATAAAACAAGGGTTTGTTCATTTGGTCATATTTTGAATTGGGGAGCTCGGATTTGGGCGATGTTAGAGGAGATTTTCACCATATGGATTGAGGTAAGTGTTCTCTACTCAATTTTGGTTATATTTCATGAATCCATCTTCGTTTTTGGCATTTTGTTGATGATTTCAAAGTGAAATTTGGGAGTTTTTGCCTAAAGGTTCATAAAGTGAATTTTTCAAGTTTTGAACATCGATTCGGAGTCGGAATGGGATGAATTAGTATGGTTGGACTCATAATTGAATGGATTTTCGGATTTTGTGAGTTTTGTCGGGTTCCGGGATGCGGGTCCCTGGTTGGGCTTTTGATTAAAGATTCGACTTTTTTCTATTGGGATTGATTCCTTTAGCACTGTTTAATGTATTTGAGTTGTTTTTGGTTAGTTTCGAGCTGTTCGGACGTCGGAACGCGTGAGATGGCATTTTCAGAGCATCGCTTGGCTTGCTCGGTGTTGGAATCGACTTTTTCAAGTTAAGTAACTCTTCTAAACTTGGTGATGAGGGTATGAAACCCCAAATTATGTGTTTTGTGTTTGGTATTGAGGTGACGCACATGCTAGGTGACAGGCGTGTGCGCGTGCACCCTGTGAATTGTGACACCTTGTTTTCCCCAGCACCGTTAAGTGGCCCTAGTTCATTGATATATATATATATGTTTTCACCATGTGATTAAGTAATTGAGCTGTCAATCATGCTAGATATCATGATTGTTAGGACCCATAGTGGTTGTTTCTTGCTGTCACCTCACTGATTTTATTGATATTTCGTACTCAGTCATATTCATGCATTCATATCATATGTCAGTCTTAGTTAATATTTATTGATACATCATACCATTGTTGTCGAGCTAGTTTCATGACATTGAGAGCCCTAGAGACTGGAGAGATTGATGACTAAGTGAGGTCGAGGGCCTGATTATGAGGATATTGACACTAGAGCACGTGAGTTGTCCGTGTAGCACGTGAGTTGTCCGTGCGGATTCTGATATTCATACTATAGCACGTGAGTTGGCCGTATGGATTCTGATTTGATACTATAGCACTTGAATTGTCCGTGCAGCACGTGAATTGTCCGTGCAGATTATAGCGCTTGGGCTGAAGGAGCCCCTCCGGAGTCTGTACACACCCCCAGTGAGCGTAGGTGCCTGCTAAGTGCGAGTGTCGAATGCTGAGTGCCGAGTGACGAGTGATTAGGAGGATTGAGTGACTATGAGGGCTGAGTGACTGTGAGGACTGACTGACTGTGAGGATTAAGTGAATTGATACTCTAAGAGTATGCACATGGTTTTATTATTGAGTCACATCGCATTTGACATGCACATGACATACAGGCATAGAGATGCATTTTCCTCATTCTATACGATATCACGTCATTCTTGACTTTCTACACAGATTGATATGTGGGCTCCAAGGCTATATTGTGAGTCGGGGGCCAAGGCTCCGACAGGACCTGGAGCCCGAATAAATCTTCCGATTCGTAGAGAGGTAATTCACACATGCTATCTGGAAAGAAAATGAAACATCATATTTACCGTTGAAAGGATTTTTGGGAAAAGTTACAATTTTCAAACTTACTCATATTCTTGATGCTTTCGGTAAAGGATTTGTGCTTTTATTGGTATACTTGAAAAATGGAACTGTTTTCGGAAAGCTATGAAAAGTCTTAGCACTTTATCTTTGAGATATTTCTTTATTTATTTGCTTTACACTGTTATGAACAGCTATTTGGTTATTGGTGTTAGACCTGACCTATGTTCCAGCTCGTCACTACTTTCAACTTGAGGTTAGGTTTGTTACTTTTTGAGTACATGGGGTCAGTTTTACTTATACTACACTTCCTGCACATTGCGCGCACATCTCGGATGCCGATGTTATTGTGTTCGATGAGAGTTGGATTGGAAGATGTGGCTGCATCCCTGTTGTAGCTACCTCTTGTTCATGGTAGCCTTAGATTTGAAAACTCTGTTTATGTACTTTTCAAATAGAAGATGTATTTAATTCATATCGTCTTTGTAAATTCTATTCTTAGAAGCACATGATTTGTACTACTAGTCCTCAGGAAATGTATAAGATTTAGATAATTCTCTTGTTTAAACTGTCTTATGGAATATTGTTTGAATTGGATAGGATAGTTAGCTTACCTAACGGGTTGGGTTAGGTGCCATCACAACTAGTGAATTTTTGGGTCGTGACAGATTGGTATCAGAGCTCTAGGTTCATAGGTTCTACAAGTTATGAGCAAGTGTCTATTAGAGTCTTACGGATCGGTATGATGACGTCCATACCTGTCTTCGAGAGGCTACAGGGCATTTAGGATATACTTCCCATCATTCTTTCCTTATCTTGCGGAATTGATTCAGCTTGAAGCATAATCCTTTGAATTCCTTCCCCGCATTCGTATGCGCACTTGAGCGCTCGGTATTAGCTGTCCATCGATGGCTTGTGATTCTTTGGATGAGGTGCGAGATGTGATTTCTGTGTGTTGATGATGGGCCAGTCTGGAGGACTTGAGGCCGGGTTTTGATTGTAGCTTGAGCACTGAGGTGTTGATTGTGTGAGCATGTGCTTTTGGATTTATATGTCCAGAAGTGTCCCTATTAGTGGAATTTGTTGTTGGATGGCTATGTGATGAGTATGATGTGACTGCGAGATGTGTTCATATGATTTGAATGTGATGAGAAGGGTTTTCTTGAGGTGTAGACAGAACTATTTGGTGCTTGATTTCCATCTTGATTTGACGTATAGTCTCGAGTTATGGTTATGTTGAAGGATCCCTTTCATGTTGTTTAGTTGAGGAGTGGAGTATATTTTCATGTCGTGATATGAGTTCAAACCCAAGAAGATTAAGTGATTGAGTAATAGTTATGACTGTGGAAGGGTATAGAAAGATGTCAGTTTGAGGCTAAGCAAGTGGCTTATCTCCTGCGAGATGTCCTGAGGTTGTGTGATCCCTATGTTGTTTTGTTGAGAGTTCTCTTTTACCATTGAATTATATGTAGTGCAATTTGAGTTTGGATTTCTTGTGAAAGTTGGCTTGACTGTTACGAGGATGAATACGATATTTGCAAATGATTTGAGGTATTATATTGTTTGTGTTACATGAGCTTAGGAAGGATTTACTTAAATCCTATTGCGCTGTTATGCCAGTATGGGGGTGGCTATTGTAAGTTATCAAATGCTTTATTCCCTATCTTTGAGCCAAGTGGGGGAGTCTGCTATCGATGGGTTTATTGCACGGTTATGTGTTGTATTGGTTTCAGTTTGAGGTATACTAGTGAACTAGTAATGGCTTGTAGAGGTCGAAATCGGGGGTGACTCGAGTAAAGTAAATTTTGGATAAGGGTTGTATTATGCTTTATGGGTATATGAGAAACATTAGATGATTGAGTTGTTATTTGTAAAGGATGTAGCGTGCATGGAGTAGGGATTCACTCGGTTGCTTAGAAGAGTGGATTGCTTCCTTGGTTGTTGTTGTGCTAATGGGGCACAGGTCATTCCATTCGTTTGATCAGTTTAATTGAAATCTGAGTAGAGTGGAAGATTCTCATGAATGGTTCTAATGGATGCAAGATCTAAATGTGGCAATTGAGAATTTTGCAGATTTGTACGTGGATAGAATCGGAGGGTTACATTGGATAGTGTCGAGACTCGCAGTATTTCTATATCATTGTGGATTCTACATTTCAGTGTCAGGAAGGTAAAATGAACAGCTTTAAACTCACAGAAGGTCTCTTTAGAGTGGGTATCTCGGTTGTGGTACTTGTGGAGTACTTAAGAGAGTATTCAGCCGCTTATGAGCCTTAGGGCGGTGTGGTTTTATGCATGGGGCTCGAGTGGTGAGTCTAGGTTGAGGATTGGGGTGTTATGGCGAGGAGAAGTATCAATTTGAAGGCAATTCAAAAGGAACTCGGAGAGTTAGGATAGTTTGGCAACGGGTTGGATCAACATGGTAATGGATGCGATTGGCTCTTTTGGTCCTTATGATGTAGTGAGTTTCTACAGGTGTTTTGTGGTGATAATCTTGGGCTTTTGACGACCTGCGTAGCTTGGTTGAGTTAGAGGGAATCAGTCCTGACAGTTTGGTTTTGTGCAAATGGGATTCAGAGAGTTCTGGATGGTTTCTACCATGGTTAGAGATGTATATTTCCTACTGGCATGGGGAGCATGTGATGTATAGTGATTTTCTCTTAGATAAGATCAAATGAAAAGTTCTTGGCTAATTAAGTATGCAGTGGTTTGTGATCGGAGTGGATTACGAAGTTCTCGTATTTTTCGTATGATGGCATGATATGTGCGGTGTATTGTGTAGGGTTGAGATTTGCATGTGTAAGGTCACGGTTCAGTTTTGAAGGGAAGGACATGAATCTTAGGCAGCATGGACGATCTCAGGTGACTAGATGAATGATATTACTATTAGATATGGCTTGATGAGGGTATAAGTTTCAGAAGGGGCAATGTGTTGTGATTCATGGATACTTCTGTTACGCCCCGCAGTATTACGTCGATGTTATGCTCTACAGTATTAAGTTACGACGATGTTGCACCCTGAAGTATTGTACGTTAAATTTGTCGTAAGGTAATTGACATCAGTCCAAGTAAAAGATTATTTGGAGATTATAAGGATTATGCTATTTCACAAGCGATTAGTAGATTCATGAAGGTGAAAGGGGGGAACAAGTCAAAGAAAATGAATTTTTGTCCAAGTTTGGCATATTGGGATAAAATACGGCCCGAGCTAAAAAAGCCGATAATTATGAACTAGTACCATGCAAGGTACCATATAACCATGGTAGTATAATATATAAAGTATATATGAAGTATTTTAAAATAAATAGAATTTTAAGTAATTTGTGATAATTTTTAAATTATGCGGGTAATGGATTAATTACCGGATAACAGGACATTACCCAGTTAACTAATAAGTGGATAAATAATTAATAAACTAACCCCCACACGTGTCAAGGAGCCACAAACTTAGGAAAATGACTAAGTAGTTATAATGCTAGGTGGCTACATAGCAATAACTTAAAGTCAAGTCTTGGAAAGACTTAGTAAAGTCTCATCCAATATCTGTGTATTAGCTTCAATTCAATCTTTGGTTTGAAACCAAAAGCTTGGAAAGCAGAATCATTTTCGTTCATTAGTTACTACAAATATTACACAAGCTATACCAAACTCACTTTTCTTTCTTTCCATATTATGTAGTAATACTTTCTACTTTCTCTTTATTTTACTTCTATTTTTACAATCATATGTGGAGTACCAAACAAGACATACCATCGAATTCAACCTTTTATTTAATTAACGTATTTCAACAGTTCTTATATGGTGGTGGTTCCTGGTAATTTCCTTCTTAGGAACAGTGATAGTGAGCATTCCGTTCTCCAAGGATGACTTCGCATAATCAGCCCTAGATAATTCAACTCCTTAGCGAACATTTCGATTAAAATTTCAAAGAGCAGAAACATTTCGTTCAAATTTCAAGCAAAATTTCGCCCATATTTCGCAGAAGCAGATTCGTTCAAATAATTCCAGGAGCAGGTATGTTAAGGCTAAGCCCTTATTTCATCTTGCATGATCTTGTCATTACACGATTTTGTTAATGAGCCATAAAGAAAAATTCATATCCCGGAATTTACGTATATTTTGCTAGTCTCGTAAATTGCGTATATTTTTCTAGTTTTGTAAGTTATAATATTCTCCTTATCGGGACATCATATTCAGTTGAGTATTTCCTTCTTCCAGTCAAGAGAGCAGAGAATTTACATATATACAGTATTAAAAGTATTTTCATTACCATCGAGCTATAATCGATGGACAGGCCCCTATTGGGCAACCTCTGATCATATGGTAAGTTATATACCGAGCCTATTGTGGTCGAGCGCATATGAGCGCGCCCAGTTGGTCGAGATACAGAACCTAGTATGGCCGAGCGCCTATGAGCGAGCCTACTACGGCAGAGCAGTTATATATATATATACCGAGTCTTATAGGGCCGGATAGCAGTTTTCTTACTATATTGAGAGAGCTGAGTCAGTATCAGCAGGTAAGCGTATCTTCAGATTATCTTTGACTTCCAGCTACTTGCAGTTATTATACTATCAGTTCAATTTCAGCTTTCAGTAGATTGCCTTACATACTCGGTACATTATTTCGTACTTTTTCTGGGGGCACTGCATTTCATGCGTGTAGGTTCAGACAGACAGACGGGTAGGCCTCCTCATTAAGTTTTGCCCGAGTTCAGCTTGATCGGTAAGCTCCACGCCTTTCGGAGTTTTCGGGTCTAGAGCCTTATGTACATCTTGTATATATACGTATATATGTCATGAGTAGGTCGGAGAGCTATTCCGATCACAGTATATCCATCAGTAGAGGCTCGTAGACATATCCTGTTAGTTAGTGCAGTATGTTGGGCTTTCAGGCCTTGTATGTATATTTGGTTGGTTTGTCAGCCGTAATAATTATGACGGCCTTGTCGGCCCAGTTTTATATTGATATTTAGTCAGCATTCGCAGTCGTCTTGCAATGTCGCCCATGGCCAAAGTATGACATCACATGTTCAGAGTCCCTTAGTTGCAAGTTGGTACGCAAGGATAGGTGAGGCACTGGGTGCCGGTCTCGCCCCCCAAGTTCGAGGCATGACAACTTCATTGGTATTGCGGCACTCTCCTGGTTGATCGACTGTTGATGCTCACATTTTGCTTTGTGGCACACAAAAAATATAGAAGTATTCCTCGTGGGATGATCGTGTACTGGAGAAGTGTTAGACATTATGGCGGTGGAGTTGAGATCGAATATGGTAATCCGTGGGTACTATGGATTTGGAGACTAGGAGTTCTCATGAATGGCTGGTTTCGTGGTTGTGGACTGTGAAGATGTAGCCGAGGTAGTCAGAGGGTAGTATGTGTTGCGATGCAGTCATTGTGGACTTTCGGAGGGTTATGTATCTATCAGTGGGTTGGAGCAGATTTGGGGGTCCATTGGTAAGCCCAATTAGGATGTGTATTATGCACCGAGTCGGATTGGTTGGCTCCATACTGCTATTGTTGAGGGATGTTACATTTGGTTGTTGTCGAACTTATCGTGTTCTGAAGTGATCTATGAGTTACTCTTCTATGCTACGAGGAGTTGTAATTTGTTGATTATATGCACATATGGTGCGGTTCTATTGGGGTCTTATAGCGGAATTTGAGCGAGAAGAGTATTGGGTATTGCTTGGTTGATGGCGTATTGGTTATGCTCTTTCAAGCTTTGTGTGGCATTATTTCATTTGCTTCTCCGTGGTTATGGTAATGCACTTTGGGTGCTTGATGTCAATTTTTGCGTGGTTATTGATTTTGAGCAGCGTGGCTTGAGGTATATAATATGGACCAGCGTTTGGATGGGTCACGCATTGTAGCGGAGTTATGTTGAGACATGATCCTTTATGTTAGATTTGTGTGTTTTGGTTCTACGGGGTGTGATGGGTTCTTAGCATTGCGTTGTGGTGGTACCTGTTGAGCTTGCGAGACAGTTCTCTAGTCTGAGTCATTTTTCCATGATTAAATACATTTGGAATGTTGCTTATTGGTACACGGATTGCACGAGTTGCGACTTTAGATTGTATTGATGTGTCACGTCACTAAAGTGGTCGTGTTGGATAAGATGGGGTCATTGGACCTAGAATGAATACTATCGGAATCAATTACAGCATGGTTGGAAGAATAATATCGAAAGTCGGCTTAGAAATTTGCTATAGTCCTTGTCAAAGGAGAGGGAGCTCCATGACTTGTTGATCTGACGAATGGTTATGAGTTTCTTCGTGTTTCTTTTATCATTGGCAATATATGAAGGTATGAATGAGGCTTTGTTAGATAAAAGGTTTATTACCGGCATTAGGTTATTTTGAGCAGCTACTGTGATTAGAAATTATCGCTATGAGTATTTTAGTTTTGAGGTATATCATGTGATTACATCTTGGTTTACAGATATGGCTTGATACAACTTGTTCAGACTTATGTGGTGTGTAGATGCGAGATTCTGATCTTATAGAAAATTCTGGATGTTTGAAATTGGGTTCTAAGACTTATGGGCTAGTTTGGATTAAGAAATTTCAGTCATGTTGTGTTATCGGACCTATATGGGATAGGGTGACGTGGGATGACCCTCGGGTATGTGGAGGGTAAGGTTACACGGCGATTTGATGGCTTTTGGAACAACTCTAGGAACGTTCGAGGATGAACGTATGTTTAAGTGTGGGAGGATGTAACGAACCCACCAGTCGTTCTAAGCAATTGCACTTCGCTCGGTAGTTTTCGGGCATGAGTAGCTCCGTATGATGTATTATGACTTATGTGAATCGTCGGTTTTGGTTTACAGGTTATTCAGAATTGATTTGGAAGAATGATTCTCAACTAGAAGCTTTAAATTTGAAAGGTTTGACCAAGTTTAACTTTTAGTATTTGAACACGGATTGGATTTTTGATGGTTCTGTTGGCTCTGTTGGGTGATTTTGGACTTAAGAGCGCGTCCGGATTGTGATTTGGAGGTCCGTAGTAGAATTTGGCTTGAAATGGCGAAAATTGGAATTTTGGAAAGCTTGACCGGGAGTGGACTTTTTGATATCGAGGTCGGATTCCGATTCCGGAAGTTGGAGAAGGTCCCTAATGTCAGATGTGACTTGTGTGTAAAATTTGAGGTCAATCGGATGTGATCTGATAGGTTTCGTCATCAGTTGTGGAAGTTTGAAGTTTCAAGTTCATTGATTTCGAATTGAGGTGTGATTCGTCGTTTCGATATTGTTATGTGTGTTTTTAGGCCTCGAGTAGGTCCGTGTTATGATATGGGACTTGTTGGTATGTTCGAACAGGGTCCCGAGGGGCTCGGGTAAGTTTCGGATAGGTTTGGGTTGTGTTGCGCTCGTTTTTTAAGTTTCGACGTCGTTTCTTCAAGCATAAATGGTGCTACATTAAGCAAATGAACTTCGATTTCTATTTTTATTGAAGCATTAGATCCGTATCATAATTACGGAGCCATATAAAAAAGAATCGTCAAATTTGGACATCGTGTGAGGATTTTATGGTCATTTTACTATGAATTGGGTTGCCAGATTTTTTTTAGATTAATAAATCTACACTATTTCCAAATATTGAAACCAACAACCTTCAATATAAGGTCAAATAGAGTGGTTCAAGAGCCTAACTTGACTAAAATTTCACAAGGAATCCATTGGAGGCATCAAAAGCGAGTTCTGGGATCGTCTGACATGAGAAGCGAGGCAGAATAGCTAGCAGAAAAATATATAAAACAATGGTTTGTTCATTTGGTCATATTTTGAATTGGGGAGCTCGGATTTGGGTGATTTTGGAGGCGATTTTCACCATATGGATTGGGCTAAGTGTTCTCTACTCGATTTTGGTTATATTTCATGAATCCATCTTCATTTTTGGTATTTGATTGATGATTTCATAGTCAAATTTGGGGGTTTGCCTAAAGATTGAATTTTTTAGTTTTGAACATCGATTCGAAGTCGGAATTAGATGAAATTAGTATGGATGGACTCATAATTGAACGGGTTGTCGGATTTTGTGAGTTTTGTCGAGTTCCGAGATACGGACTCGGGTTGGGCTTTTGATTAAAGATTCGACCTTTTTGATTGGGATTGATTCCTTTAGCATTGATTGATGTATTTGAGTTATTTTTGGTTAGTTTCGAGCCGTTCGGAGGTCGGAACATGCGAGATGGCACATCGGTTGGCTTGCTCGGTGTTGGAATCGCTTGTTCAAGATAAGTAACTCTTCTAAACTTAGTGTTGAGGGTATGAAACCCCAAATTATGTGTTGTGTGTTTGGTATTGAGGTGACACACATGCTAGGTGACGGCGTGTGGGCGTGCACCCTGTGAACTGTGACTCCTTTGTTTTCCCTGGCACCGTTTAGTGACCCTAGTTCATTGATATCTGTGTTTTCACCATGTGATTAATTAATTGAGCTATCAATCATGTTAGATATCATGTTTAGGCTTTATGCTGATATTGTTAGGACCCAAGGTGGTCGTTTCTTGCTGTCACCTCACCGATTTCATTGATATTTCGTACTCAGTCATATTCATGCATTCATATCATAACTCAGTCTCAGTTGTTATTTATTGATACATCATATCATTGTTTTCGGGCTAGTTTCATGACATTGAGAGCCCTAGAGATTGGAGAGATTGATGATTGAGTGAGGCCGAGGGCCTGATTGTAAGAATAGTGATTAGGAGGACTGAGTAACTGTGAGGGCTGAGTGACTATGAGGACTGAGTGACTGTGAGGATTGAGTGAATACTCTGAGAGTATGCACATGGTTTTATTACTGAGTCGCATTGCATTTGACATGCACATGACATACAGGCATAGAGATGCATTTTCCTCATGCTGTACGGTATCACGTCATTCTTGACTTTTTATGCACATTGATATGTGGGCATAGAGAGGCATCTCACACATGCTATCTGGAAAGAAAATGAAACATCATATTTACTGTTGAAAGGGTTTTTAGGAAAAGTTACAGTTTTCAAACTTACTCATATTCTTGACGCTTTCAGTAAAGGATTTGGGCTTTTATTGGTATACTTGAAAAACGGAACTCTTTTCGGAAAGCTATGAAAAGTCTTAGCACTTTATCTCTGAGCTATTTCTTTATTTATTTGCTTTACACTATTATGAACATCTATTTGGTTATTGGTATTGGACCCGACCTATGTTCCAGCTCGTCATTACTTTTAATCTGAGATTAGGTTTGTTAATTTTTGAGTACATGGGGTCGATTGTACTCATACTACGCTTCCTACACATTGTGTGCAAATCTCGGATGCCGATGTTGTTGTGTTCGATGAGAGTTGGATTGGAAGATGTGGCCGCATCCCTGTTGTAGCTGCCTCTTGTTCATAGTAGCCTTAGATTTTAGAACTCTGTTTATGTACTTTCAAATAGAAGATGTATTTAATTCATATCGTCTTTGTAAATTCTATTCTTAGAAGCACATGATTTGTACTACTAGTCCTCGAGAAATGTATAAAATTTAGATAATTCTCTTGTAATTAAATTATCTTATGGAATATTGTTGGAATTGGATAGGATAGTTGGCTTACCTAGCGGGTTGGGTTAGGTGTCATCACGACTAGTAAATTTTTAGATCGTGACATTATGCAACTTTAATGACCCATTATTTCAATTCAATGGTTGCAACTTTAATGACCCATTTTATTATCAATTCAATCGTTGTAACCATTAGTTAAATTGTTGCAACGTTTTAAATTCTCCAAGTTGGAACAAAGAAAATAAGACATTTAAACTTAATAAAAAATTAGAGGAAAAGCCCAAAAAAAGGAGAAAAAAGATAAGTGAGTTCTTTGGCCAAACAGAGGTGCCAGCTTACTTTTTTATTGCTCTCTCTTATATATATATATATATATATATATATATATATATATATATAGAGAGAGAGAGAGAGAGAGAGAGAGAGAGAGAGAGAAATCAAAAGGAGCAAAGTTTCTGGAGTACTAGAGTTCCTTTCTTATACTCCATCCGGTCACTTTTACTTGGCATGTATACTATAAATAGGTTTTCATTTTTACTTGTCACTTTATGCATATCAAGAGAAGATGACTTTTTTTTCCTGTTATACCTACACAGTATTTATTACACATTTCAAATTATTTTCTCAAATCCAATAAAATATGTATCAATTAATATGGGTATCATGGTAAATTATGCACTTCATTTATTATTTTTTAAGGGGCGTGAAAAGTCAAAATGTGCCAAGTAAAAGTGAAAGGAGAGAATATTATTGTTGATTTCTGAATTTCAAGTCGTTCTTAAACACACCTAAGTCAACTGGCATGCCTCAGCCCACGCGTTTAAACACCAACTTGGTAGTAAAATGCATTAGTTTATTGCCACCATTCTCATGATTCATGCCTATCAAACATCGACTATGCTCATTACATAGGAATCACGTTCCCAATCTCCAGAATAGCTAGCTGGTTGTGTGTGTATATATTTCCTACAGGAAAACCTATGTATCCATTCATTCATAACTCGAGTCGAGATGGCGATAACCAAAGTGGTAACATTCACACTTTTCATGGTTCTCATATTTGCAGTTTGGTTCCATCTTGGTGATACTGCTAGCTGCAGTACTACAACAAATGCTAACAAGCAACGGCTGATATTAGCCGATGCAGGCAACACTAATGATCTCGACCTTTCTGCGGCTGGCAGCTTGTCATCTAAGAATAGTCCTAAGGAAATGCTGCGCCAAATCAGAAAACTACAGAGTTGTTGTTTTGATTGTCCTTGTTTTTGTGATGATTCAAATTGTCCGGCTTGTTGCCCCTAAAAGTGATTGTAACACTACTGAAATCTATAAAAGTTGAGAAATTTTCAGAAAAGACTATTAAATCTCCTTGATATAAAGAAAAATTCAAGTATAATAGTAAAAGGGGATCCAATTTGCTTTAGGTCATATGTTCAAATACCAACTGTCACATAATAGTTTTTTCTAATCCCCTTGTATAAATTTTAGATTCCACCACAGACTGTTGCTTTTTAAATTTTGCGTGGAATCAATATACAACCACATAAATTCTACAATCTTCAATAATTAATGTATAACAATTTTCAGCTTTACAGACTCTAACTTTAGAAATTATTATTACTACTATTTTATTTATCTACTTTAATTGATAATGATTATTAAAAAGAAAAATAAGAGGTATGTTTATCTTCAATATTTTACTTATAATCGTTTCTTATTTCTCTATTTTTTGCATAACTTGGTATAGAATTGAAGATTCATGATGAAGATGAACTTTCAATTGCTCAACAGATTGCGTTGGAAACAAAGAGATTTAAGATATTTTTGAATGTTGTTGTCGATTAAATTATGAATGTGAATGGCAAGATGTAGATAGTCATAGTCAAGATGAAGATATTTTTCTTTAATTAATTTTTATCCATAAAACAAGAGAATGATTCAAAATAGTGCAACTTGACCTTAAAAAACAAATGTGACACTTATTCAGATTAGAGGAATATAAAGACGAAGCTTTTAGAAGAAAAAAGAAGAGAGAGAGAGAAACTAAAACTTGCAATATAGTGTATAGTTTAAATATATCGACTGCCTCATGCTATATATATCAGCCCCTTTCAAAGTATGTCTAAGAACAATTGGTGTTATGGCCAATGGGAGGCAGAGATAACCGCGTTTGACACTGTTGTGAAGCAATAGCGATAAGAGATGGTTCATAAGTAATATGTAAAAGTGCTCTCTTTATAAACTTGCAAACAGTTATACGATCTTTCTCTCCATTTCTCACCATATCAGCTATGTCATTCAGTCCTCTGCAGCACCTATTTGATGGCATGATTGAATGATATTTCCCTTCAATGTACGAATAACATGGTACTAGCCTTTTCGAGACTATGATATATGAAGGCTCGGCCATTGCTGGTGGTGCTAGAACTAGCAAGAGAATGATCAGATTATAGATCAGCTTCATGACTATTGTTTCTTTTTCTACTGATATAAGAGTGATTGTAGTTTTAGTATTTGGTGTTTGTGCAAATGAGAAACTAAAGAGTATTGTATATATATTATGTGAGCCAAGGGTTTGTTGCCTTAATTTCTTGGGCGGTTAGCACACAAATATCATGAAATGCTGATACTCCTACACATTTAAAGATTGTGATTTTTTTTCTTTCTTTGGGAGTGAATTCAATTAGGCTAAGAATATACTGTATTTTGTACTTCTTGTATAAGAGAAGTGAGGAACCAGGTTCTGTCACAGCATACTTCTAATTTGTTGCCATCATACTTTAGACATTCTTAATTTCCACGGTGTAAGAACAAGAAAACAAAGACACTTTTTATGTAGCTTCTTGCATTATCAAGGAAGCAGTAGGATTTTTATTAAGAGAAGCAGAGGTTATATATCCTACTAATTCCAAATCTTGAATTCGCTTTTCCTAAGATGAAAAGATGGTTTACTTCCAGAGAAAAAAATCAAACATTCTAAGTTAGACAATGCTAGCACACTAATGGGAATGAACTATCAATGGTCTTTACTATGTCCTTGTTTTGAAACTGGCAAAGAAAAAACATGGATTTCCCCGTATGCTATTGCTCATTGTGCAAGTTCTACTTTTATCGTATTTGGCTGAAGAAGAATCGACCCAGTTGGGGTACTTAGCTTCTTAGACTACTATATTCAAGTTCTGCTCCAATTATATGGTCAATACCAATCTACTTTAATAAGAAAATGGTTTTGGTTTGTCCGTCCAAGTGCATTAATAAAAGGTAAATCAATCGAATAGATAGTCCTTCCTTTTTTCTCCTTCCCATTTCAGCTTTTAGTTTTGCACCTACTATAACAGGATAAAAACTACAATATTCTTAAAGAAAAATCTTTACACTCTCACTATATACACTACAAAAGACTCGGGTAATTGCGGCGGTCAGATTTTCTTATAGCGGCGGTTAAGAACCGCCGTAATTGTCATTAATGGCGGCCTACATACCCACCATAATCGCTTCCGCCAAAAGGTGTAATACGGCGGTTAATTTCTTTTAACCGCCGGAATATGCAGATAAAAGCGCCGCAATATGCATATTTAAGAACGACGGTTTACTTTGCTTATTGTGGCGGTTTTTAACCGCCGTAATTGCTGTTCCTTTCAAATTATAGCCAGATTACACTGTCATAATTATAATATTTTTAATGTTAATTTTTTTAATTCCACATCCTTTATCCTTTCTACCGCACAAAATCCATCATAATATGTTATCAAGCACCCAACGTAATAATTAGCATAAGTTATAGTAGAGAATTAGATAAGCAAAATATTCATCATATTAAAGCATAAGTGCCCAAAATCCACATCATCCAAGATTCAATTTTAAGTTGCAGAGAGTTAAGAGAGTTATTAAACATTTACAGCACAAAAAAAAAAAAAAAAAAAAAAAAAAAAAAAAAAATCATAGTTCATCCTAACAATGATTACTAATTGTCGTTTGTTGCATTTTCGTAGTTACTTCTATCAAAGGATCTTCTTGGCCCAGTTGATGACGGAACGCCATCTCCTATATTGGGTGCCTGCATAAAAAAAAACTAATTAGTAATGTCAAACAGTTTTACTTTAAAACACTATAATCAGTGCTCTCATTCTAGCAGCCTTTTACTGAGCAAAAATATGAATTATAAGAATTCTGAGTCTCATTGCTTAAGTAAAACTTTATCACCATGATAGAGGTGAAACTCAGTATTCTTGCTGAAAAACAGAAGAAGAAAAAAAGAAAAACTGGTCGTTACCCATATTTATAATCTAAGAAAGAATCAATATAATAATATCCATTCTTAATTCACCACCTAGTTATAGCAGCACTGACTAGGAAAAGCTTGCTTTCACCTATCGCACACGGCATATATCAATTGTATTACGAGCTATGCTGTTCGAACTCTTCAAAAATGTTATCGGGTGCGTGTCGAGTCCTCCCAAAACTAGTGTATATTTGGAGGATCCAACATAGGTCTGGCAGCATTTTTAAGTCCGAGCAACCAAGATTACGAGATATAGGCACTACAAATTGGGCCTTCCACATTACTAACTTTATTCAGTTAGTTCATTAAAAAAAGCAAACAAAGAAACCCACGAAACAATGCTACTATGGATAAGATTGATTAGAAAAACTTAAAAGTGGTTGCCGTTGAAAAATCAGGCAACTAAGTTTCAGTTGATGCAACTCAGTACAGGAAGTAACAAGCAGATAGTATAATATATGTTTAGGACAGCATATGTCAATAAAATAAAGAGAAGATTTACCTGTGAAGGAGTCGGAAATAAGTGAGCAAACTCCTCGGGGATATTTCCTATTTTCATTTGTAATAAGCTTGTTAGCGCATTTAATTGTGATCTCATATTTGCCATCTCTTGCACCCATTGTGGAGGTGGAGCACTAGTACTAGCTGCGCCCATATAAGAACAACCACCTCCTCTTGATGTTTCCTTGAATACTACAGTTGGAACTGCACCCATGCCTAAGCCTCGAACACGGCCAGGGTGCTCAGGACCGAAGACTACACCAAGCGCGTCATTCGGTGAACTTTCTGCCAGAGTTTCTGGTCTTTGTCTTCGAATTTCTTCAATTCTTTCCTACACGAGAGACAAAATTTAATTACAAAAGCCTACTACAACCGATTATGTACTACAAACTACAGAATCATTGGCTACATACTTAAAGTTAATTTAAAGCATAATCTACATGCTGTTAGGGGGGCAAACAATGGTCATCCTTAGGGGACCCATTGCTGCAAGAGCATTTAAATTAAAACCTTAATGAGTTCTAGAACAGAATTCTTCTTCTGATGGTCATTTCTGTTTTATGTAATCTCAGCGATGCAAAGAAGGTCAAGACTTTCATTCTGATCAAATCAAAGCAGTATTGCTGGATTCAGCCGGCAGCCATGGGATGATATAAGCTTCTATGGTCGACAAGGAAGACAATCTATCCACCATTAAGAGCATGTATTTGACTACACTCTTAATATCAAACCAATCGAACAGGAAATAACAAAAATACAGATTAAAAACTAATAGAAACAAGAAATAAAACCATTAGCAGAAATTGACAGCTAAACAGTGAAATTGACGGCCGAATCAATAAAATTGACTGGCAAACGATGAAATTGACGGCTTAAGCAGTGAATCGACAGCTAAAATCGGTGATTTAAACTGATCTTCGTCCAATACACACGCCACGCCTAAAATCAATGAAATCAATGGCTAAATCAGCAAAATCGAAAGCTAAATCAAACACATTACCTTAAACGAGTTGGAATCTGATCTCCTTACATTTATCAGTGAAATCGACGGAACTTTTGGTCTTGAACCCTAAACGATTTGGAATCTGATCTCCTTACATTTATCACTGAAATCAACGGCATTTTTGGTCTTGAACTCTAACACCTTGTGTGGATGGTTGTTCCCGTTCTATCGTATCGACGAATTATTGTTTCATTAAAATTGGTTGTATTGTATTGTTAAATTCTTTCCGAACAATAAAAAGTCTCCGCTTTTTAAACAACCGATTTGATGTGGTGGAATTATTTCCTATTTTTCTTTATAATTATGCCCTAACTTATTACCCCACAATTCTATTTTATCCTTTACCTTTTTTTTTCTATTTTAGCTCCAAATCTCCCGCCTATAACCTACTTTTTTTTTTTTTCAGAACTCCTGCCGTCAATCTTAAAGGTGTTTAAACGCCTTCTGTTTTATATTTTCTCCTAATTTACTTTTAACTCAATTCTGATTAGCTATGCTCCTTTGTTTTGCCTTGTTCTGTCTCGCTCCTCTGTTCTGCTTTCTTAAGGTATTTTTCCTTCTTCTGTTTCGTTTTTTAAAATTATCTGTATGCATAATTTTTGATAAATTTAATATTTAAACAATTGAGGGTATTTTAGTAAACTTTTCAGTTATAGTACAGTACGATACAGTCAAACCAAACAGTAAAATATTATTTAACAATAAGAAACAATACAATCTATCAAAACATTGTATTCATAAAACGATACGATACAATACAATACAATACATTATAAAACGATGAGGAACAATGATCCAAACAGAGTGTAAAAGATTTGGGGGAATCGTCGTTTGAGAGAGAAAGAAAGAGAGAGAGAAGGCGTAGAGAGAGAAGACCGTCGTTTGAGTCTGTGAGAGAAGGAATTAATTAAAAAGATGTTTTAATATTAAATATGTAGAGGGAAAAGAATTATTAATAATTATTGTAGTTAGTGGCTGTTTTGAACCGCCTAACTTAAAAAAACGCCGTTTTAACATATGCCCTAATGGCTTCTGGACCGCCGTATTATGATATATATTGCGGCGGTTTTATTGAACCGTCGTTATCTAACCGCCGCAATTTCCGGTTTTTTGTAGAGATATAACTTAAATCTATATGGTTTTAGTTTATTGACTGCCATCATACTACATCAGCCCTATCAAAACTAGACCTTGAACAAACAGTGTTATGGCCAACGGGAGGCAGAGATAACCGCGTATGACATTGCTGTGAAGCAAGTGTGATGCGCGTGGGATCATAACGAACATGTAAAAGTGCTCCCTTTATGCACAAGCAAACAGCTATAGGACCCTCCTCGCCATTTTTCACCATATCAGCTATATCATTCAGTCCTCTGCAGCACCTATTTGATGGCTTGATGGAATGATATTTCCCTTTAATGTATGAATAACATGGTACTAGCCTTTTTGAAACAATGTTACAAGAAGGCTTGGCCATTGCTGCTGCAGCTAAAACTAGCAAGAGAATGATCAGAGTATAGAATATCTTCACCATTTTTTTTAACCATTGATACTGATTAGTGCGGTTTTCTAATTTGGGTGTAATAACTTATATTATGTGAGGCAAGAGTTTGTTGCCTGAATTTCTTGCCCGGTTAACACACAAGCATCATGCAATGCTGATAGTTCTCCACATTTCAAGATTGTGATTTATTCAGTCTGTTAAAGGGGAGTAAAAGAAAAACTAACTGAGCCTTAATCTGGATTCAGTTTTCGACTTTTTTATTTGGAGTCTATTCAATCAGGCCAAGAATATGCTATATTTTGTACTTCTTGTATAAGAGAAGTGGGGAACCAGGTTCTGTCACAGCGCGCTTCTAATTTGTTTCCATCATACTCTAGACATGTTTTTATTTCTAAATGAAGTCTTATTCAAGAATACAGCATATCATCAACAAAGAAGTACTCTGTACGTTCCTTAAAACATTGAAATTTTCATTTCATGTTTAGATTAAGAAAAGCATTCAGTGAGTTCCATTAACCGCGTTCCCATTTGGTTGGCTTTTTGTACCTCTAGCTTTAGCAGTACAAACAATTAATGATATTACCTTTTTCTTGCCTCCTCAGTAACAATTAATCTGTTGCAGTGTTATAATCCGACTTAATCTGATTTTAAACCCCATACGATAATCAGCAACATCTTAAAATTTAATCTGAAGTCACTTATCATTGACATCTGGAGATAAACTATCAAAAGCCAAAGTATTTATCAAATATCATCAACATTCAACAGTCTGCAAATATTTGAATTTCACAATGTATCTTGCTTGCAGATACATAATACATTTAAAATATTGTTTCATACATAATGATATCAACTTGTATGGTTTATTCATAATTCTATAGTGGTTCAGGCAGCTCCCTTGTGCACGCGCTATCCCTTCAATTCAAAGAAATCCTGCATGTAAAAGAACAAGAAGTTTAGCTAAGCAGATAAAGCAAGTTTCTGCGAAAAATTGGCTGAAATATTTTGGATTTACTTGTTACAGTCGAAGTTCTTATCAATGGGAGGGATTTTATAAGGAAGGCCACATTTCTTGGGGAGTTCAGCAATGCGAGAGGGAATATCGCGATCATCAATCACTGTTGTTTTTATACAGTTGCAGAGAGAAACTCCATCTTCTCTTGTTTTTACAAGCTCAAGTATGTCCTTTAAACCTGAACAACAAGCTTCCGATGGATCAGCCTTTAGATTACCTTCGACGTACGAGTGACAAGGTGCTAGCTGCGTTTTAACAGTTGGACAGGATGGAGCAGCCGAGGAAGATCCCATGAGAGCTAATAGTAGGAAACAAAGAAACACAGGCAAACGAGCCATAGCCAATGTTTATCCCTGCACTATATTCAACAAATGGAAGTGAAACTTTAGTGTATTAGTATGTGTGAATCCAATTCTTGTGCAGATAGCGACATTTATACCTATCCAGCAATAAGTAGTTTCTTTCAACCCCTTTGGCTGTTACAACATGCAATTCTCATGAATTAGAGATTTCTCAGTTTGTTGTTCAATTGGAATTTCATACGATTTTCTTTGATTGAAACTCACAGGGAACAACAATGTACAAAAAGGAAAATTTTGCTCTTCGTAATATTAATTACGTGCAAGTAAAACATGGTCTTTTAACCACCAAAAATGAAAAAAACAATGGTCTACCTAGGAAATGTAATACAAAAGTGAACTTGGATTTTAAGTGGGTCAAAGAAAGTATATGCTGGGACTTGCAAGAAAGTCTTTGAAGTTTGCACTATGAAACAGAGTCTTACAACACCCTATAGTCAGGGGCGTGTCCAGTGTAGACGCTATGCGTTCAGATCCTGTATTTTTGCCTAAAAAATTACTACCTCCGTTTCAAATTAAATGAGGTAGTTTGACTTGGCACGGAGTTTAAAGAAAAAAAGAAAGACTTTTGAAATTTGTGGTCTTAAAAGCTTAAGGGGTAAAGTTTTGTGGGGCCATGACTTTTGTGAGGTTATAAAAGCTTCTCATTAAAGGTAAAATGGGTAAAATGAGGAATTAAAGTTGAATTATTTCCAAATTTAGAAATGTGTCATTTATTTTGGAACAGACTAAAAAGGAAAGTACCTCATTTAATATAAAACGGAGGGAGTATTAAATATCTACAAATTATAAATTTGGAACTATTAAATTAGACGGGATATGGTAGAATTGCAAATCAGAAACCATAAATGCCTCTGTCTATAGTCTACTTATAATGTGATTAGGACTACTGCTATAAGTTTGTGTTAGTGACTTGAAGAAGTTTAAGATTGAAACTCCCTATTAGTCTGGTCGTTTTCTTTACGACTAGTATCCTTACCCGCGCGTTGCACGGAATATTATATATAATTTTTTATAAGAAAATGTTATATGAAAAATACAATATACAAAGAAGCACGCGAATGCTATTATTTTTTAAACATGTAATGCACTAAATATTCATAAATTGAAGTCATGTGTAAACACACTTATCCATTTTAATAAACAACTATTAAGAAAGAAAATAAAAATTTAGATTATTGGCTACATGTATTAGCACTGTTTGCGAAAGGCAACAAATAGCGCCTGCTTAAGATTACTTGATGAGAATTAAGATTGTTTGATTAGATCTTTGTAATGAAGAGATTTAAATTAGACTAATTGTAGCATAAATTAGGCAATTAGTTAATTAGCAATACCATTAAAAAGGTGAAATACAGCAGAATTGCACAGGGTACACAGGCGTGCAATCGTGCAATATCAACCTTTTGGTGTTGTCTCTAGCTTGTATTCTACATGATGGATAAAATTGAAGTCTCAGAAAAATAATATTTTATGGAATTTCCACATATTTATGAGACGATATTTCATGAATAAAAGTTAGGGATGGCCTCGTCTTATTGCAAACTTCAGTTAACTTCGCGAAAACTGATAATTCTGTTTTACATTGCATTAGTATCAGTCATTCAACGGTATATGTTTCTCTCAATTAACTGCAGAAACCTACATTACAGAAGAGAAAGTTGAGTATTCATGAAGGATGCATTGTCAAGTTAAAGACATCATATAGAGAACTGAAGTGAAGTAGCAAGTTAAACTTCACAGAATTTTTTAAGATTTATTTGAATATCTTCTCTTGCTGAGCTACCCTTGTAGTTTTCTTTGTGCCCTTTTAATAGAATTTGAAGTTGTTGAAGGATCAAACTCTTGCACAACCTTTTCAGGTAAGAGAATGTTTACCAACGAATACTAATCAGTATAAATTTGTGGATGATACAAATTAGACTCCTGCATAATCATGAAGTCCACATATAATAACGTGAACAAACCTTTTCAAGGAAGAAAAATGAAGAAGTTTAGTAGAACCTTAAAGCAATTGGAAAGTAAAGGCGCATAAACAAAATGGACCATATAAGCTTGTGAGAGCGAAGTCGTGACGAAAACAAACTTGCATTTACAATCAGCATTTTATGGATTATAAGAGCACAAGTTATACAAAGAGGTGGTAATGGCAGAAACCTGAAACACACGCTTAAATCAAATCAACGGTATAGCCATTATTCGCTGCAAATAGAAACATCAAAGTCAAATTTATAAAGTCCTCAGGATGTATGAACATATAAAAAGAAACTCACTTGAATAGTTTTTCTAGTATTTAAAAGGATATGGCTCAACCCATAAAGTGCCACCCCGCATGACTAAACAGCGGCCAGCTGAAATGATAACAATTTTTTTTTAGCTTCCTAACAATAACGATGAGTAAAAAGCTTAATTCTTTAGGCAATGAAGGGCAGAGTGTAATAAGTATTGGCGAATCTCCTTAGTTATTTTGTTTCCTTTATTTGTGTAGATATTTTTGTACTGTTATTTTATTCCTTTATTTGTGCAGATTTTGGTGTATCTTTAGTTTGTCAATTACAGCTCATTATCCTATAATTTAGGAGTAATTCTTGGTCCATCCTTTGTATTTAAAGAACTTTGTACATCATGAATAAATGAATGAGCCTTCATACTCTTCCTGTTGTGCACCTTTATGGTATCAGAGCTTTTCAAAGCTCCAACGAGAATCAATTGTCTGCTCGTCTCCTTTAAACCTAACTCATAGTTTCTATGTCAGCCATGGTTAATCCAAGCGACTCCATCATCCCTGCTAATAACACCAATTACTTGGTTCAATTTAATCCAGGTTCCCAACTTCCTCTAAAGCTCACTGGTCCAATCAATTTTGTCAATTGGAAGGCCCAAGTCGAGTCTCTGATGTTGGGACACGACATCTATGGCTATCTTGACGGAACTATGACAACACCACCAAAAATTGTCACTGTCAACAACTCAGAGGAACCCAATCCCAAATATAAACTCTGGTTTCGTCAGGACCAGTTGATCCGCAATGCATTGATGGCATCTGTTGATCCGAAGATCACTTCTGCAATCACAAAAACTTCCACCTCCAAGCAAGCGTGGGACTCGTTACATAACTTGTATGCGAACAAATCTCATACGCGGGTGTTCAGTCTTCGAAACTCCTTAGCAACAATTAAAAAAAATTCCCGCAGTATGACTGAGTACTTGCGAGAGATTAGGAACGTTGCTGATGAACTTGCAACTGCTGGAGCTCCTATTCCAGATGACGAACTTGCAGTCAAAATACTCAGTGGTCTAGGACCTGAGTATGATTCGATTTCGGCGGCGATTCAAGCACGAGATACACCTATCTCGTATGAAGAATTGTATAACAAGCTTCTGAATCGGGAACTTCTCCTGAAGCACCAAGAGCCGAACCAATCAACATCCTCAATCACTGCCGCAATGGCACAAAAAGCTTCCTCAAACAATTTTGTACCTCGCAACAATAAGCGAGGACAACCATGGCGTTCACAAAATTCCAAGCAGCAATATGCACCATCCTATCCCAGGCAGCAAAATGCATCAGCATCACCTAACTGGCGTCCGACAGCCCCTCCCCAACAAAATCGTCCAGTTTGCCAGTTATGTGGTCGCACTGGGCATACTGCCAATGTATGCCGCTCATGCTCTCATAATCACTTCGAAGCCAAGGCAAACTTTGCTGTCATGCCTTGGATTGTTGATTCAGGAGCGTCACATCATGTGACTACTGATACTCAGAATCTTCAACATTTAGATGACTACACTGGTACAGAGGACATTACGATGGGTAACGGTAATAAAATCCTTATAACTCACGCTGGTCATGTTCAAATAAATGCTTCAAACAAAAGGTTTCAGCTTTCAAATACTTTGTGTGCACCAGATATTAAACGTAACCTTATATCTGTGTCTCAATTTTGTAAAGATAACCTGACATTAATTGAATTTTTCCCTATGATTTTCTTGTGAAGGATTTGAGAACGAGGGCGCCGTTGGCACGAGGCCAGAATAAGGAAGGACTTTACAAGTGGCCCTCCGGAGGATACCAATGCAATTTGAGCTACCAACCCAACAAGGCGGAATCTCATGAGTCTTGGCATAGAAAATTAGGACATCCAAATAAAAGATGCTCAAGACACTTTTTTACAAGTTTTCAATTCCAGTTTCAAATTCTGCAAAGTTTGATCATTGTAATTCGTGTTGTTCCAATAAAAGCCATAGGCAACCTTTTTCTCAAAACACTCTATTGAGCAAGAAGCCTTTACAAATTATTTTTAGTGATCTTTGGGGGCCCTCGCCTATTTTGTCAATTGATAAAAAGTTATATTATGTAATTTTTGTTGATCAATTCACAAAATATATTTGGTTATACACGACTAAAAACAAAAGCGAGGTCCAAACAATTTTTTCTAAATTCAAACCCCTTGTTGAAAATTATTTTCATACAAAAATACTCTCGCTTTACACTGATGGTGGTGGTGAGTTTGAAGGCCTCAAACCATTTCTTCATACCAATGGCATTGAACACCTTGTATCACCACCATACACACCACAAAGAGTAGCCATGGCAGAACGTAGACATAGACACATTATTGAAACAACAAAAACCATTTTACATCAAGCCTCCATGCCTCCAGTATTTTGGTCATTTGCTTGTCAACAAGCCACATTCTTGATTAATAGACTGCCTACCCCAACACTCAATAATGATTCTCCATACCAACGGTTATTTGGAGAAATTCCAAATTACCACACAATTCGTACTTTTGGTTGTCTCTGTTATCCATGGCTTAAACCATATGCAAAACACAAATTAGAACCCAGGTCCACTCCTTGTGTATACCTAGGCTATTCTAATACTTATCACAGCCATCAGTGTTATGATCCTATCTCTCAAAAGATATATGTTTCAAGAGATGTTATTTTTTATGAAAATAAATTTCCTTTTTCTGATATATTTTTATCTTTAAAAGAGAAAAGAATTTCAAATATAGATTGGGATATCCTACAAAAAGAGTCACATGACTCTAGCCCCAAATCTACACCGTCTGAAAATCATGAGATTCCATTGCCAATCAAGGTAGCTCTACAATTTCCAGCGGCTTCCTCCGTAGGTTCATATCCAAGTCCATCTCTCATGGCCGCGCCAGCTCCTGCCACTGTCTCTAATTCCGACACGCAACACCCTACTGATCCAGTTTGCTCTACTGTTACTCCACCAACATCCAAGCCACTAATCCAGTATCAACGCCGAAATCAGCAAACCCAACAATCTGCCCCAGTGACTAGCCCATCTTTGAATCTCAACCAACCATCTACCACAGCTATACCACATACCCAACTACCCTCTGTTAACCGACCTGTGACTCGCTCACAGAACAATATCAGCAAACCCAAACAAGTTTTTGATTACCTTGCCATTGTCACTACTGAACCACTTCCCACCACCTATAATCAAGCCCAAAAGAGTGCACATTGGAGAGAAGCCATGAAACTTGAGTTTGAAGCATTGATGAACAACACGACGTGGGAGCTTGTACCGCCATCCTCTTCCCAAAATGTAGTTGACTGCAAATGGATCTATCGTATCAAAACCAAACCTGATGGAAGTGTTGACAGGTATAAAGCTCGGTTGGTTGCAAAAGGTTTTACCCAACGACCAGGTGTAGATTATCACTTTACATTCAGTCCAGTGGTAAAATCTGTCACTGTTAGACTTATTTTATCACTTGCAGTTCAGCATAATTGGCATTTACACCAGCTGGACGTGAATAACGCATTTCTTCAAGGACACCTTGAAGAAGATGTCTATATGCGTCAACCTCCGCGGTATGCTCATCCCGATTTTCCTCATTATGTGTGCAAATTAAAGAAAGCAATCTACGGCCTCAAACAGGCCCCTCGCACCTGGTACTCTGAATTAAAGCAATTCTTGGTTCAGATTGGCTTTCAAAAGTCTAACTCTGACTCCTCTCTATTTATTCGTCATCATAATGGAGTGTTGGTTTACATTCTTGTATATGTCGATGACATTATTATCACTGGTTCCAGCTCTGATGTTATTAAACAAGCTATACAGGTTCTTTCTGCCAGATTCTCTCTCAAAGATCTTGGACAACTGCACTATTTCTTGGGTATTGAGGTCCTTCGAACGACAGATGGCATCATTCTTTCTCAAGCCAAATATGTTTCTGATATTCTTGCTGCCCATAATATGTCTGATTGTAAACCTGTTCAAACACCCATGAGTTCCACTGTGTCCCTGTTACTTAAGGATGATACACCTTCTGTGGATGCCACTTTGTATCGTCAAGTACTTGGTAAGCTTCAGTATCTGTCATTTACCAGACCAGATATAAGCTTTGCGATCAATAAATTATCTCAATTTATGCATGCTCCTACCCAAACACACTGGTCGTCTGTTAAGAGACTTCTGCGGTATCTTCAACATACCAAAAATCATGGTTTCCAGATAACGAGCAAGACATCTCCTGGGTTGTTTATGTATGCTGACGCTGATTGGGCAGGCGATATTAATGATAGGACTTCCACTTTAGGCTATATTCTTTACCTAGGTCAAAATCCAATTAGTTGGTCATCCAAGAAGCAACGAACTGTTGCTCGCTCCTCCACTGAAGCAGAGTATCGTGCCATAGCTTCTGCTCTTGCTGAAGTCAATTGGGTTCAAAAACTTCTTGCAGAACTACATGTGCAGCTACCTGATGCACCAACAATATTTTGTGATAATGTCGATGCTACCTACCTCTGTCAAAATCCGGTCTTACATAGTAGGATGAAACACATTGAAGTTGATTTTCACTTTGTTAGAGATCAAGTGCAGCGAAAAGAGGTGCTAGTTCGGCATTTGCATTCCGCTGATCAGCTTGCAGACACGCTTACAAAGCCTTTGCCTCGTTTGCTCTTTCACCAGCATCTTCCCAAGTTGAAGGTTGTCGATCCCACCTTCAACTTGCGGGGGCGTATTGGCGAATCTCCTTAGTTATTTTGTTTCCTTTATTTGTGTAGATATTTTTGTACTATTATTTTATTCCTTTATTTGTGCAGATTTTGGTGTATCTTTAGTTTGTCAATTACAGCTCATTATCCTATAATTTAGGAGTAATTCTTGGTCCATCCTTTGTATTTAAAGAACTTTGTACATCATGAATAAATGAATGAGCCTTCATACTCTTCCTGCTGTACACCTTTAATAAGAAAATGTGATTATTTATGTAAATGTGGAATTATTACCAGTAACTTCGGCAAAAACCACGCACTAATTGCCTCTACTCGTGGAGTATGAATAGCTTGTATTTTGGGCAGCAACCACCCTTTCTTTACAAAACCTAACATCATGTAGCAACTTTTGTGCGAAATCCGACCTGGTTGACATATTTCTGAATGGATATGCATAAATATTCTTCGGATGAAGAAATATGGATTTTATAATTGGTCATCTTCCAACAAATTCGTCATCGTTATGGAGTTTTACCAATGACAGAAATAAAAACGTCGTCTCCACTGTTGTATATCTGGTCTCAACACGTGCCATAGGTTTCACTACTGCTTATCAAAAGGAACTCCATGCCATAAGTTTCTCTTTGTTGTTGCATAGTCTTTCACAAGTTATAGTTTATGCTTTTGCTTATAAAAGTGGTGTTATGTTTGATATTTTATTCTTGATGTGTACGTTATTCAGGAACCTAAAATGGGGCCACTAATAACTACGGTCCTAATTGAAATCAAGGATTTGTATGTTGAGTTTGTTCAAAAATGGCACACGGAATAAGGTTAACAACTCTAAGTTTCCAATGCATGGTGAAATGAAAAGTGCACTAAGAAAGGTTGCTTCGATCCCCCTTCCTGCGCAACAGTCCACCAGTACTGGAAGATCATAAGCCATGATAAGTGACGCAACTTGTTTGATGAGGAAACACTGTATGTACCGAACATCTTCTTGATTAAAGTTCTTTTTGTGTGCTGCCTGTATTGGACTCTCATCGTCAATGTTCTAGCGTAATTATATAATTGGAAGTTAGTTATTTCTCCAATTTTGTTAATTTGTGTTCATAAGTTGCGAGTTCTTTGGCTATTGGGCAGTTTGTTTAGAGTACGTTTGTACCTTTATTTCCCAATCTTCTAGACATTTTTGTTTGATTTAAAGGTATGGAGCAGTGGCGAACGGCTATATGGTGGGCGGTTTAATTGAATCGTTTTGGTACTCGAATTTTATGCCCCAACAGTCCTTGATCTTCTAATTTCCCATAGGTAGTAACATAATCAATGTCCTTAGTCTCATGTGTATCAGCAACAGCATGTGGCCTATACATCTCTTCACGAAAGCGGGAAGCGTAAGGATTCTCCAGACTTGTTGGTGCTCCAATATTTTCATGCCCTTGCAGTCCTTGGCGTTCTTGTTTTCCATAGGCAGTAGCATGATCAATGTCCTCAGTCTCAGCAAAAGGTGATTTATGCCTCTCTTTAGGGAAGTGGGAGCCGTGGGTATTCTCCAGAGTTCGTGCTTCAATTTTATGCACATGCAATACTTGATATTCTAATTTCCCATGGGCAACATGATCAGTGCCTTTAGTTTCATGAGTCGCGACAAAAGGTGGTTTATGCCTCATATATTTGTGCTAATAGATTCATCTTACTACTCACCTGGAATATAAATCAGCTGATTGCTCATCAACTTTTAGCATGCACATGATTTATAGACTTGACAATTTATTTTGCAGCTAAAAAGAGTTCAAAGAACCGGCAGCATAACTAAAATATTTGAGCTTCCTAGCCTTTGGCCATTATATGGCATATGTGACTGAATGGTAATTGGTAAAGAGTTAGCATTGTGTCTTCCAAGTGTGCAACCTTGTAAATGGAAGTATATCCCAATCTGTTTTTTCCATGAACTTATTTTTATATTTACGTAATTATGTTCATGAATTATAGAGGAAGAATCCAATAAACCAAATTTTAGATTTATATCATTGTTTGTGTTTTCTATCTAGCAAAGCAGACAGACATCATTGGATAGTTTTTATTTTGTTTTTCAGATAATTGTATCATCGATTTGTCTTGGGATTTCCTTTTTCTTTCACAAACTCAAAGTCGGTAAGCAGCCTCTTATTGTCTTGTTCCTTTTCTCCATATCTCAGTTTAAGACATTCAAACTTCAAAGACATCTTAAATTACTGAGATAGCTAGGTGTCGAAAACCTCAACCTTGCACGTGGGTCTTAGTTTGATGAGTCTCGGCAAAAGGTGATTTGCAGTGCTCTTAGTTTCATGAGTCTCGCCAAAAGGTGAGTCTCACCCACGGATGGAAACTATGGGGAGCATATATTTTTTCCTTTCTTTTTTACTGATCTTGTCAAGCATCAAAATTAGAGCATCCCAGGAGCAACACATGGCAAAATCAAATCATGTAAGTCGTCTGGAACCTTGACTGGAGTATCAGGAATAAGGTTGATGACTTCTGAATCAGGTGAAGTTCCAGGATCTAAAAACCTGTTACCAAACGATCCTCCCTCCCGGGAAAATGACTCATCATGGCAAACTTAAGTCTTAGCAGCTGTATCTTGAACTGTGTTCTTTCCAGGTTGGCATCCATCCAATAAAGAAACAGTCATTATCCGAATTTCCATTTCAACCATGGAGCTGCATATCCAACAACTCCTCCCCCAACCTATCATCAACTTTGCTGGCAATTTTAGGCAGTATTTTCAGTTCTTCTATAGTAGTACAATTTTTGTTAGCACAATTCAGTTAACTGGAGTTCTGGCTGACGACACACCAGTTAATCACAAATTTCAGTTAATTGGAATTCCATGGCTCATCATAACTCCCAATCATAAACAACATAATCTGAAAGTAATGACTCTAACTATATCTACAAAGAGCAAAAACTTAACGAAAAATCTGCATTCAAGTACATACTCAATAAGTAGAACAATTCCTATATGATGCAATAATTTTACAAATGAACAGATCATTTTAACCAAAAGAAAAATCCAAAAGTTTAACCATAGATAATGCTAATCTTTCTAATATACTTTACATGGCAGAACCAATATTTGTAGAGTCAATAACAGGATGTTGACGAAAACAAAAAGCTGAAAGCTAAATGCTGCATTTTGTGTTAATAATCAACCTCAAGGGCAAAGCAAGGCTCAAAAGATTAGGACACATCGAACCCATTGTAAAAAACAGAAAAATAATAATAGTATTATACGCGCCTATGTGATTGTACACAGCTCATTTGGATGGTGACGTTATCCCGGAAGTATAATAGACACTGATTGGAGCAAATTCAGCTTTTTTGCAACTTTTATTGTAAAATTGAAACAAAGTACTGCCAAAATATGTTCTTATTGGTGAATGTCATTAGGCGACAATGTCTCAGGTATAGGAGCAGAGGGATTCTCAGATTCAGAGACTACCACAAGAATTGGTGGTTTAATTTTTCATCTTTTGATAGAAGACTGATTGCTCGTTCCCCAAGTTGGAGCAAATGCTGATCATCAAATATGATTTTGGCTTCTGAATGTCTTAGTAAGCCACGTATCATTGATCAGGAATCAAGACCTTTTATTTTATGGACAAATAACTGCTCCAGCCTTTGGTTAAAATATACTGCTAACCATTAAATACATAAAGTTCCAATTATCATAGTTATTGTCAAATCAACCATGAAAACCAAAAGAAAAACGCAGTGAAAATCTCCACACAAAAGAAAAGCAGTCAGAAAGGCCACCTCTACCCCTTAAAATGCAGCTCTAAAGCCACCATAGTTGCTCCAAACCAGCCATGAATCACCTCTAAGCCTCCATTAAAACCACCCTTAAACTCCATCGACCCACCACGACAACAAATGAAGAATAGCCATATAAAAAATCACTTAAAACTGCATAAAAGAAATTCACAGGGCAGCAAAAACTCATCTATTAAATCCAAAAAGCCCAACCTATAAATTTGCTTCATAGCAACTGCAACACTTAGTTTTTTAACAGAATATGCAGCAATTTTCTAAAGTTTCACGGACAGTTCCTCTTGTGATAAAGCATCTCCCAAGTATGAGAACGACTATCGAATGTGTATCGTACAAATATTGAAAGGATGAATTGAAATCTTGACTTCATCAACAAATATATTCAACATTCGATTAATTCAAGTAACTAAAACAAGTTCAGAAAAAAATAACTGGAAGAGAAAACTAAGCAATGATTATCGACTACCAGTATTTCCTTTCAAAACCTACTTAGAGAAGGAAAAATAAAATTTTGAAAGCAAAAGTCATTCCAGCACAGCCAATTATGGATTTTTTTTCTTTTTTTTTATCACTTTTCGAACCTTGTTGCTAGAAAGTTGACAATTAAGGTCGTCATCTGCTATTACTCCTGACACCTTATTGGAGGATCTAGTTCTCTTGTCATACGTCTTCAAAGGAGATAATTTTGCTATAATTTTGCTTTCCAATCTGCACCATCTTCTACCACAGATGATGCACTTTCTTATATGTTTTTTTGGATGGGAGTTTGTGAAGTAGACGTAACTTGACTTTCGGATTCCTACAAAAATAGAAAAAGTGGAGAAGCAGTTGGAGAGCGATAAAGGTCTTGATTGTATAATTTTTACTATTGCTTTAAAATTAAATAATTAATAATGTCATAACACTATTAATTTTTGGATGATTACCCCAAATAGCTTCTCTCCACCCGAGCTTTCTCCATCAGGAGTCTCTGAATCCTGTTACGAAGAAAAATATCATAAAATAAACATTAATTTTTGAAGGTAACATACTGATAGACAACTTAATTTAGTTGTCGTTAATGTATCTGGAGTTTGCTAAGAATATATTTTACACTGAATGTGTCTTGGAGTGAAGAGTGACAGTATTCCTTTAGGAGATCACCCTAAAAAAGATAGATTCATTATT
This sequence comes from Nicotiana attenuata, assembly GCF_001879085.1. Classification (NCBI taxonomy): domain Eukaryota; kingdom Viridiplantae; phylum Streptophyta; class Magnoliopsida; order Solanales; family Solanaceae; genus Nicotiana; species Nicotiana attenuata. The sequence goes on along the minus strand of NW_017670891.1, from coordinate 39,972 downwards.
AGGATGTATTATATTGCTAATAAATAGCTTATATGTAGAAACAGAAACATAAATATTTATACTGCACATAATCGTTGCATATATGAAACGAGTGTTGAGAACTTGAATTACTGCAAATAATTGTTTCATAATCGTTTTATTGAGAACTTGAATTAATGTCGTATTTGTTAAACACTCAATAAACACAATTGTGAATACAACGTTAATAGAAATATAGTACTGGTACTACATATAATATTTCACAATTACTTCTTTGTATTGTGAAAAATTTATCCATAAAACCAGAAAAGAAGAAAAACTTTAGAACTATGTAAAGTTGAATATGTTACCGTTGCATCTTGTAAAATCAACTCAATCGAATATAGTTTTTCAGGATTTAAACGATCCGGCATTTCCCACATTCGAACGACTCTAACTTTGAGATTCCATTTGCATCGAGTTGCTTGAAATTTGACTGATTTCATAAAATACTGTAGCCATATTTGCAAACTTTTGCATTCTGAGCAAAGGAAAAAATTGGAATGGAGAATAGAAAAGAAAATAGAACAGGCGTTTGAGATATTATTAGTATAGGAGACAGTTTCTAAGTTATGGAGTTAGATTTTGATGCTCACGTTTAAGAAGAGGATCGTGGAGTTTTTTTCCCTTTCTTCCTATTAAAACTATTAAAATTAAAATTATCTGTAACGAATTTTTTTAGTTGAAAACGTGGGAGTCCAAAAATTTGAATTAGATGATCGTGATGAAGAAACATGGGAGTCCAAAAAATGTGGGAGTCATGAATAGATACACAAACATGGTCTCTTGGTGGAAATAACTGAAACATATTAATGCTTTATCCAAGAAATAACTGGAAAAAACGTGGGACTCCTAATGCTTTATTCAAGTTGCAAATTAACGTGGTACTCTTAATGCTTTATCCAAGCTGCAAATTAACGTGGGACTATTAAGAGAATTAACTGAATCATACCAATGCTTTAAAAGCTGCAAATTAATTTTTTTATTTTATAGATTTTTTGAATCTCCATGATTATTGGAGTGTTGTCTTAATTCTTGACACGTGTCGAGACCACAGTTTGACACTAGGCACAATATAATGGATTTGCCTCACCTTTTCTATATTAACTAGTAGTCGTACCCGCGCGATGCGCGGTCAATATTAAAAAAATATTAATTAAATTAAATTGTGATCAGGCTTGTTTGATCCTATTAGATCGTATTGCTTTAATAAAATTCAATTGTCGTCTTGTTTGTCAATACGATATACCCAATAATGAAATCTCTATTAAATCAAAGGTACTTATATAGTCAGTGAATAACTTTTTTGTTCTATTTTTCTTTATTATATTAAACAATATTTAGTATTCGCTTTCTTTTTGTAATATATGAGAAGATATATAATTTATTACTATTGAAATATTTTTTTATTTTAAATTTTATTCTGTTGTTCTTAATAATATTATCTAAATTTTAGTGAATAAAATCTATGTTAAACTAACGGGACTTCTACAGGCAGCACATCGAATAACGTTTTTGTTATGTATTTTTCTTTATTATATCTTTCAATATTTAATACTATTATATTGTTAATAGAAAGTTTCATTAGCATATTACGTTATTTAAAATTATTTTAAAACTCCAACTTGAAACTACTCCCCGATTTGAAGGGGTAGTTTTCTTCTCTTTTTGTCATTTTTTATAGATTTTTTTTTTTGCTTTTTTATTTTAAAATAATTTAAAAACTCCAACTTGAAACTACTCCCACCCAATTTGAATGGGTAGTTATTTTTTTATATATTTATATTTTCGTTTTTTATATAGTTAATTATAAGATATCTATATTTATTAATTCAAATAAAGTAACCAATTAATATATATATATATATATGGTAGTTTTGTATTTTTTTATTTTTTTCATTTTTTATATATGTTTAAATTCAAAAAGAATAACCAATAACTAATTATGTCATGTGGCTTTTTTTTAGGCTGCCACTTGGCTTAAGGAAAGGGCTTTTTCCTCTCCTTTTAGTAATATATAGAAGATTCTGTTGTTCTTTATAATATTATTTAAATTTTAGTGAATAAAATCTTTTTTAAACTAACGGGACTTATACAGGCAGCGTATCGAATAACTTTTTTGTTATGTATTTTTCTTTATTATATCTTCCAATATTTAATACTACTACATTGTTAATAGAAAGTTTTATTAGCATATACGTTATTTAATATTTTTCTCTGAAGTTTTTTTTTTATTTCTTTATTTTCGTTTTTTTATTTTCAAATAATTTTAAAACTCCAACTTAAAACTAATCCCCAATTTGAATTGGTAATTTATTATTTTTTTAATTTCGTTTTTTATTTTAAAACTCACATTTGAAACTACTCCCGATTTGAAAGGGTAGTTTTTCTTCTCTTTTTTTCGTTTTTTATAGCTTTTTTTTTTGCTTTTTTTAAAAAAAAATAATTTAAAAACTCCAACTTGAAAGTACTCCCACCCAATTTGAATGGGTAGTTATTTTTTTTTATATATTTATATTTTCGTTATTTTATTATAGTTAATTATAAGATATCTATATTTATTAATTCAAATAAAGTAACCAATTAATATATATATATATATACATATATATATATATATATATATATGTATATGGTAATTTTGTATTTTTTCAATTTTCATTTTTATATATATTTAAATTCAAAAATAATAATCAATAACTAATTATTAATTAAAAATAACTACCAATTTGAATGGGTAGTTATTTTCTTATATATTTATATTTTCATTTTTTTATTATAGTTAATTATAAGATATCTATTTTTATTTTAAAATTATTTTAAAACTCCAACTTGAAACTACTCCCCGATTTGAATGGGTTGTTTTTCTTCTCTTTTTTTCATTTTTTATAGCTTTTTTTTTTGCTTTTTTGATTTTAAAATAATTTAAAAACTCCAACTTGAAACTACTCCCACCCAATTTGAATGTGTAGTTATTTTTTTATATATTTATATTTTCATTTTTTTTATTATAGTTAATTATAAGATATCTATATTTATTAATTCAATTAAAGTAACCAATTAATATATATATATATAAATTCATATATATGGTAGCTTTGTATTTTTTTATTTTCATTTTTTATATATATTTAAATTCAAAAATAATAACCAATAACTAATTATTAATTAAAAATAACTACAATTTTGAATGGGTAGTTATTTTCTTATATATTTATATTTTCGTTTTTTTTTATTATAGTTAATTATAAGATATCTATTTTTATTTTAAAATTATTTTAAAACTCCAACTTGAAACTACTCCCTGATTTGAATGGGTAGTTTTTCTTCTCTTTTTTTTTAATAGCTTTTTTTTTTTTTTGCTTTTTTATTTTAAAATAATTTAAAAACTCCAACTTGAAACTACTCCCATCCAATTTGAATGGTTAGTTATTTTTTTTATATATTTATATTTTCATTTTTTTATTATAGTTAATTATGAGAAATCTATATTTATTAATTCAATTAAAGTAACCAGTATATATATATATATATATATGAATTCATATATATGGTGTAGTTTTTTATTTTTTTATTCTATATTTATTAATTCAAATAAAGTAACCAACTAATATATATATATATATATATATATATATATATATAAGTATATTTAGCTTTGTATTTTTTTTATTTTCATTTTTTATATATATTTAAAAATTAGAAATAATAACCAATAACTAATTATTAATTAAATATAACTACCAATTTGAATGGGTAGTTATTTTCTTATATATTTATATTTTCGTTTTTTTATAGTTAATTATAAGATATCTATTTTTATTTTAAAATTATTTTAGAACTCCAACTTGAAACTACTTCTTGATTTGAATGGGTATATATTTAAATTCAAAAAGAATAACCAATAACTAATTATTAACTAAATAACTAATTATGCCATGTGGCTTTTTTTAAGCTGCCACTTGGCTTAAGGAGAGGCTTTTTCCTCTCCTTTTTCCTCTCCTTTTAATAATAAGATAGATGATCTTCACTCTAAAAAGAGTCGGTTGCAGGAAGGGGCTGGAAATTTGTGTTCCCAACAAACCAGTAGAGCACCCACTTCAAATTGCAAAGTGTTTACTCTTAAAAGAGAGTTTTAGAACAATTCTTAACGTTATTCTCAACATAAAAGAGAATAACGTGATATATCCATAATTCCAAATTGTCAATTGATCGAATTTGAGGCCTCCAGTATGTACTTCATAGTTCCCAAATAAAAGGTTCAACATCAACCCCAAAGAGAAGTTTCAATTTTATAAAAAAGCAGCAGAGAAAGGTTATCACTCATGGTACCTAACCTACTAGTTGAGGCTCTAAGGCTAAAAGATCTCAAGTTTAGCTCCCTTTCAAGTTTGGGTAGTTGTCAAACTGCATCATAGTCGTTTTGCACGCATACATGGTCAATTGCCTTGGGACGAAATACATTCTCAAATTTATTGGTATGGCCATCGATTGGTATTCTTTGCCCCTACATGTTATGGACATCCTTCTGTAAGTTACTTCAGTCAATCGATCAATTAATTATGTCTGATCAATTTCAAACTAACTGAGATCCGTTTTATGATATCTTCTGCGCTCATACCGCTATATTTTGACCCTCTCCGTTAGGTAAGTAAAGAAAAACAGCATTCTCAAGTCAAAGTGGCTAAATCCAAATGCTGCATATTATTGTAGGGGCTAATGGTTCATGGGTGTAGTTATGCCAATAAGTTAACATTTGCAGTAGCAGTTGATGAAGGAATAATTCCAGATCCGAACCAACTTGGAGATGATTTTGTCGATTCATTCATGCTTATCAAAGAGGCTGCCCTCTCAAAATTCAGAACCATGGTTGACTAGTGACTAGCTTATTAGTTATTACACATTTGGATGCTCCTCAACAAAACTTGAAAACGTTGTTCCCTATTTCATGATTCATAAATGCAAGACTCTGAGTTTATCGGCACAATCGAGCACAATTATGATATGTAAACTTATTGCTGGTGAAAGAAAAATAAAACTTATTGCTCAAAAAATTATATTTCATTAATATTGTAGCGATAGTGATCCGTCGCATTATACTTGTGTACCAATGTTATTGTCAATAAGATACTTCCTAATTAAAAAGAAAAAAGAACTACTCCTATAACATTTGAGCCATAACTAGAAGAGCTTGTCCAACATTTGTTTTTATTCAAGGCAAAGGCCTCTTTCTACCACAGCATCCTTGATAAGCTTTAGAGATTGTTCAAAATCGTCCAGCAGTTGATATGGATCAGGAATCACACTTTCGTCTACTGATAGAACTATTGTCATCTTGTTTATATAGCTCTGAAAATTAATCATCAGCGCCTGAAATTTAAATTCAAGGTTATGATGTAAATATAATCTAAACAAGATCAGTCTATCTATAGATATATCATTACGATTTGGTCAAGCAAATTAGTGATACTTACATGAGGTTGCCCATAAGAACTGGGTGCAAGATAAGCCATAGGATGCCCATAGAAGCCAATTTCCTCTTGAGGACCCACCAAATTGGAGAAACACAGTGTTGTATTGGTGAGAATTCTGTGCGATATTGAACTTGATGTCTGAAATTAAATTATTTTTTTTTAACAGAAGAAAAAGGGTCAGATCTTGTAATTAATGAAATCTTATGTGAAGATTGAAACATTGAGAAGTGATTATGCCTTTACCTTAATCCCAAAAAGCTTGAGTGCTAATTTGGAGATGGAAAATGTGCAGATAGCTTCAAGAGAGTTTTTCTTCTTACGATCAATGGTTGCCTTAACTTGTCTAATATAATCTAAGGGGTCATCTCGTAATGCAATTTTAAAGGGTAAAAGGACAAAACCAACGCAATTGCCCCATTTTGTCTCAGTGTCCTTGGCCATCATATCAGCTAAAGCCTATATATTTGTTAAACATGAAAAGAATGTCAATAACTTGGCTTGAAGTAAGCTAAGGTAATTGAAATGCTAAGATTCTGAAGAAAGAATGGATGCCATCACCTGAATTCCAGTCCTTGGTCTTAAGTTAATAAGAAGTGTTGATCTGAGCCTTATGTTCTTAGGGAGATTATTGTTTTTCTCTGTTGCTCCCTTGTCTTTCTTATCCCCACCTGCCAAATTTTGCATTAAAATTTACTGCCATGACTCTGTATTCCCAGCAGTTCAAACAATAAAAATACTGGATAAACTAGTTTTTAATTCTTTTTGGATCTAACTTACTCTGATCATACAAAGAAAGAGATTAGTGTAATTTTACATGTTCTTTATAACAGGTCGCCTACCTTCTTGTTATTAACAATTACTTGTAATTATCTTCTTGGTGACGTGATAGTGTATAAATTATTTAAAAGGTAAAGTGTTCTGATATTTCCTCGGTTCATGGTTTCAGTATTTATGATTTAATGACTCTACTAAGAAAATAAGGTGATAAACTCATGGAAACGTCATACCCCTAATACATGAGGTAGAACTTACCGTATCTCTTGTTAAGATAGACAGATAAACCAGCCTGTGTTACTCCCAGAGCGACATCATTTATCGTCTGCGCAAGAAATAACAAAATCAATAAACATCAAACAGCTATATATATATATATATATATATATATTAGTAACATCTAATATACATCACAGCATTTGATGGGACTAATTAAGAATATATGTACCATATTTAATGTATTTTTGACCAACTTCAAATCATCAAGACTGATTGTCCTATGAGCAATTCGCCTAGGATTAAACTCAGAACCAGGCCTGCCCTTAATTGGCGTATTTGTGTCCTTCAAAAAAACAGTCGTGGCCATAAACATCAACACATCTACTATTGTGTTCCAAAACAATCTCATAAATGACCAAACTTTTGTAACATATGGCCACAATCCCTTGGACGTCGAATACTGGTCCAAAGAATCAATAGGCCTCTTTTTATTTCCTGGAATTGTTGGTAGTTTATCTGGATCAGCAATTTGACGAGTACAGGCGAGTAGAAGGGACATAAAAGAGGTGCCATCTCCAAGTGAATGATGAATTCGTAAAATGGCAACAGCCTCAGCATCTGATGTTTTGACATTGAGAAGATGGAGATCCCACAGAGGTTTCGATTTGTCAAGTGTTGTTTTGCTAAGGTTGTGAATATAATTCTCCACGAATTTGTCTGGTGACTCCTGCAGGTTTTGTTCATCCACTTGTGGCACCACAACGTGCTTTTCTACGTCCACCTTTGTGCGCACCCATTTCATTTCTCCATTATTTTTCTCATCCACCACCTAAAAGATGAATGAAACATGTACTTTAAGAAACGCATAATCAAAGAAGACATATGAATAACCGTTTGTTGATAAGAAAATAAAGATCTTTTTGTTTTTGGAAAATCCTATTTTTTTAGCTAACAATATTTATGTATCGGACTAAAATGAAGGCTAAATATGATTAGCCAAATATTACAATTTTCGTACCTGGAGGCTGGAGAAACGAGGATGCTTGACGAAAGTATGGACCAACTGCTCTTTGATAACTTGAGGATTGATTCTTGATTTGCTGCCCATTATGGATAAAACGTGGACGTTGAAGTTGGGCTCGTGAAATAACCTTGCTGATGGACTCAATGGCTCGTCTTCAGCTGCTTCCATGGCTAATTTTGACTTAGTTTGAATCGGTTTCAGACTCGGTTTTATCAATCTTATGGACTCCATTAATCCAGAGAACTTGTTCTCAATAACGTCTAGCAACTAAGTACTTAATAGTAATAACTTTTCTGTTGTTTTGAAAATGGGTTTCTGTTGCTTCATATATAAGTGGGAAAACCAAAGTACGTACGACTAGTAGCTTTTACTTTCGTCAACATGCATATAGCTGAAGGTTGATGATTGTGCTATAAATGGCAATCGTGTCAGGTCACAAAGAGCAGCAATAGTTTACTGCTTTCTTTAGCTCACTATTATCCCAAAATCCTCTAATTAAGATACAATTGTTTTGGGAAACCATAGCCTTTGGGTTTTCCTTGGGAAACAGTTTTGGTTTACCTAATTACTAAGATTGTTTTCTGCTGATTGAAACTAAATTTAACTTATTATATGCACGGATAGTAAGTTGTAGGGGCACATGCATGTGATAAAGAGAGTGTAACTGATCCCCTACTATGCAAATAGAACAATAGGCAGAATAGCCTAATAGATACTTGTACTTGTTCTCATTAGTCATCCCGGTCCCTATAATTAATAAAGTTTCATCCAGGCACTTGCACTTATTCAAACTCAATATTTTAAACCATTCTGACGATGCGTGTCTCTCAATTGCATGGTGCTAGAGTCCACGTCAGATAAAGATATGCCACTTCAGCATTTTTAAAAAAAAATTACATGAAAAAAAACCTTTTTATCTTTCCTCCCTCTTTTTGTTAAACCTTTTCTTTATTTTTCTTTCTTCTCCACCATCATCCTCTCCTTATTGTACTGTCTGAATCTAGCCTACCAGATAACACCATGAACAGTACTCTCCCATTCTCAATTCCTCCATAAGAACCCTTATCCCACCTCTACCTGAATACCTTATCTCCACCATGTTCTTTTCTCTCTAAAATACAGTTGGCCAACCATAGTAGCAACCCAATTCCGTTATTCTTCTCGCCATTTTCGCCCTATCTTCATTCCTTCACTCATTTACGATTTCACTAGCTTTAAATCCCGTTCCTTCCCCTGTTAAGAGTTTGCTTTCCAGAAAAGGGTCCCTATATAACAACAACCATATAAGAGTAATAAAAATTAAAAGTTTCTATCACTTAAATTACACTATTTTTTTACTAAAAACAAATATTCACAAAGCAAACAAATAATGGCAAACAGATAATTAACTAGACCATACAAAGAAAAATTAGATCTATAAATTTAAAAAGAAGAAAAGAAGAAAAGGAGCAGGGGTGGGGAAGAACAGGAAGGGGAAACAAAGAAAAAGAAAAAGAAATGGGGCAAGGGATGGGGAAAAACGAGAATGGGAGGGGGGAGGGAGAGAAAAAGAATTGGGACTAGGTCTGAGGAAGAACGAGAAATGCAGGGGATAAAGACAAAAAGAACAGGGGAAAGGGTGGGTCTCGGTGAAAACTAGAAAGAAACATACTATTATGTTTTTGTTTTTTATTTCTTTTGTCTTCTTCATTTTTATTAATTAGTTTTTAATGTAAATTCTTACATTCACGCTCCTTATACGCGTGAAGTATACACATTTTGTACAACTCAGTCATCAAGTTGCCACATATGCTCGGTCAACGGTCGGAGGGGTTTAAAATATTAATTTTGAACAAGTTAAAGTGTCTGGATGAAAAAAAGTGAAGTAGGGGGACCGGCATGACAAAGTGGCACAAGTATAGGTGCCATTTAGGCCATTCTGCCAATAGAATAGAAATAAGAAAGAATTACATCCTATGTCAGTCAGTCCACTCTCAGAACTAAAAATAGCCCATGTTTTAAAACTTTACCCGACATAGCCTATTTTACAGATAATACATAAAAATGATTTCATCGGTTAACCTAGCGTGGAGAAGAGAACTAGACAGCCTCCTTTATCCATATTTTCTTCTTTCTTCAACTTTCAGAGTGAAGTCAATCGAGAGGTCGCCGGCAAAGTTAACGATGTCATCGGAAAATAAATATGGTGATGGAAAACATCCTTTACCCATTTTTCCCCTTAAATTTTCAAGGTAAATAGGCCGACGATAAAGTTAGTGAAGCCATCGGAAAATGAATCTCCGGTGGTCGACGATAATTTCAGACAATTTTCAAGTTATTCAGATGATGTTCCAGTTATTTATCTTCTTTAATAAAATAATTCCATCTTCATCTTCTCTCCTCTTTAATTTTCAGATCTAACTTCCTCTGAAAAACTCTCTTTTGATATTTTGGTACTGAAATAGAGGTGTAATACTAAACATATGATGTGTTCTGGTATAAATATTGTGTAACCACTATTTATACACACTTATACATTATTGTATAAATGTGTATATTTATATATAAATGTGTATATATGTTCATAACATCACATAATTATTTATTTCTTAATGTATAAGGATATATATACATTGTCATTATATAAGAGGCCTCCATGGAAGTTTGACACTTATCTTCTTCTTCTTTCTCTTATTCTTTTGATATACATTATTATACATTCCATATACAAGTTTATACATAGTTATACATCATTATACATGTAATGCATATGTATATCAATAATTTTTTTCATGTTTTCTTACTTTTTCTAGAATAATTCATGCATAAATTACTTTCCTTGTTGATTCCACCAAATCACGAAACAATTGCAGCAACTGTTCTCAATTTACCATATAAGTAAAATCAGCGAAAAATTGGGGGAAACTTGCAGCAAATTGCAGCACTAAAGACAAATTGGAGGAGAAAGATCAAAATTAGATGACGGAAGAATTAGAAAATCTCATGACTTCATCTAAATAAGATAATTGTCCTGATTAAACTCCATTGACTGAATAAAAAAGCTAGAAAATACTCTTTTTTCAAATATTAGCCTATTATTTTTGGGCTACAGATTTGTAAAGTTATGACTGAGCTATTATGTTGCAAGTCAGATGTGTGAGTTGTATTTATGTGAAATTATCCCTAGAAATAAATGCTTTGTATGTATATATACATTTATTGATCCCTTTGATTAGAGTAATTATTACTATAGTGGCAAAGGTGGTTCAAATTGTTTGTTCAAATCTCAAATGTTGCATTCTGATAGTATCTTTTTTTTTTTTGGCATGGTTTTCTTGACCCGTTTTAATACCTGTCATCGATCCATCTACAGCTTACAAAGCCTTTATTAACTTGTATTGAGCTCTAGCTGCCAACTGCACCAGATCTCTTCTTGTCAAGTTTTCGAGTCCTGAACTTGTCACAAACGATTAATTAAAGAGATTTTTGTGATTTTTTTAAGGCCGTTAGGCTTTACTTTTTCCGAGTATGAAAGAAAGTAAGTTGAGAATATGCACACGTACAACTTTTTGTTCTTTTTTTCCTTCTAATTTTCTCTTTTGTGAAGTCATTCGGTCCAAATGTAGTGCGGCGTCTAAAAAAGACTGTGGAACAACATTTATGAAACTGTCGTAGAAGGTTGAGATCTAATTTAACTCTTTACCCCTTGCAATGACTTTCTTTGTAACAAGCGCCATTCAAGAAAGGACGGAGTTAAACGTCTGCTTCTTGAAAAGCAAAACATGGACTCGAGAGTATTGCTGATCTCCAGCTAGCAAGTTAGATCTGACAATGCTCATTTTATGATGAAATCAGCAGGAGAAGGTAACCCATGTACTTATGTATCATTTGTATATTACTTATGTACTTATCATATAACTATATAAATAGACAAGGACTCGCCAATATTTCTGGACTTGATTGTTGTATTATTTCAAGCTATATATTAATGATCTCATCACGTGCACTCATCATCATAGTCAAAGACCCAATCATGTTCTCTATTATAGCTGCAATGCATCAGCTGATCGAAATAAAGCCTTTGGCCATTTCCTCTTTTTCTACATCTCCTTATGTGCCATATAATCATGCTAATAAATAAATAAATAAAGGTGATTATTTAATTAAAGTTTGTATTTTATGAGCAAGTTATTAATTTTAGTAAAGGAAATGAACAAGAAGAATGACAGCATCATCTGAAGAAAACCTCGGAATATTCCAAATAAAACTTCTAAAATGGATGGCAGCGCGGCCCGACGATCTCCCTTCTTTTTTCCTACTTAAAGTGGTAGTAATTGGTTTCTACTAATAAAAAATAATGAAACAAAATATGAGAGTAGGACAAACCAACTCCCGGTAATACAAATGAGAGAAAGTGGAATTTCCTATTTACAAGAAAGAGCAACAATGAAAACTACGTCATCCTTGGATACAAGAAGATCACATGTCAGCAAAATGAATCACCAATCTAATACTTAAACAGTACTTCCTTTCCCTTGTTTTATTTGGAGAGTAAAAGAGGGTTGAGGGTTGAATAAATGCTAAGTATATGATATAAGTTGGTTTATCCGGTGGATAGGGTTAGCTGGGTGCCTGTCACGTTTAGAGGGTATTTTGAGACGTAACATACGCAATTACAGATTTAATTTTTTGTTGCAACTATATTAAATTTTTGTGGCAATATATCACCTTGTAGCTACATTAATTTAATACTATAAAGATAGCTACATATTTAATTCATCGAGGTAAAAGATAAAACCATTTGCTGTAAGTGTATATTATCTGTGACAAGTTTTGCCATCCACCATTACACATTTATAGCAATAACTCTTAGTGTATTTAACTTTTCGCTACACTATTTATTGCTACGTCACATCATATTTTGCTAGCGTTTGGACATAGTTTAATTAAAACTTGAAAAAAGAGTTTTTGAAATTGTATTGAAAAATAATTTTTGAAAGTTGAAGTTGTGTTTGGACATGCATATTATTTGAAGAAAAGTTGAAGTATTGTGAGTGAAAGAAAAAATTTCACCCAAAAATTGCCCTAAACTAGTTGTTGGGAACTTAAAAATTTTTGAATCTTTTTTCCCAATACACGATCATATTTCATAAACAAACAATGTTTTTAATTTATTTTAGAAAATGAAGCCAAAATCTATGGCCAAACGGAAGCTTTGTCATTGTGAATAGAATATTTAGCCACGTAATGTGTTACTCCCTCTGTTTCAATTCAGATGACACACTTTCCTTATTAATCCGTTCCAAAAAGAATGACACATTTCTAAATTGAAAATAATTCAACTTTAAACTCTTCATTTTACCCTTAATGAGAAGCTTTTATAACGACGCAAATGTCATGGTCCCACAAAGTCTTTACCCTTTAAGCTTTAAAGACCACAAGTTTCAAAAATCTTCCTGTTTTTCTTAACGAAAAAAGGCCTAAAAATGCGACTCGACTAACAATGGCCTATCAATACCCACTATAACAAATTTGATTATCAATGACGAATTATTTTGTCACTTAAAAGTCATATTTCAAAAAATAATTTGCAGAATAGCCTAAATGGCACTTATACTTGTGCCACATTGTCATCCCGGTCCCCAAACTTAGCATTTTGCCAATTGGACATTTATACTCGCTCAAAACTTATATTTTAAACCCCTCTGACCGTTGACCGATCATATGTGGCAACATTATGGCTGAGTTGGATAACAAGCGTGTAATTCACGCGTACAACGAGCGTTAACATAAAAAATTGGCCTAAGAAATGATTGAACTAAGAAGAAAAAAATAATAAAATGAAAAAAAAAGTAAAATTTTAAAAAAGTAAACTAACCCCCTTCCCGTCTTCCTCAAAACTCCTCCATTTCTATTTCTTTTTCTCTTTCTCCCCCCTCCCCCCTCCCCAACCTACACCCTCCCCCAAAACACATCTCCCATTTCTAAAATTCTCTGCATGATACCTTCAGATCTTGACCCTAAAAAAGAAAAAGAAAAAAAAATTATAGGCGAGAACGATCCCTGAAAAACGACCGGAAAATCCATAGCAACCCCTCCTCCATTTTACTCTCTTTCTTCCTTTCCGAAAATAATGTTAAAAACTCAATCCTCTGTATAGTAGACCTTTAAATCAGTAAACAAGAACCTTCAAATCAATAAAAAATTAAAATCTCATCTCCTAAATCAAGCCACCAGAAAATCCATCATGTTTTAAAATCCCATATCTGAAACTTTATTTTTGACAAAAAAAATCCCTCTATTGCTGCATATATTCTTGTTTTTGAGGCTAACGGAAGAGACAAGGGAGAGGAGAAAGGGATAGACAGAAAAGAAAATTGGAGAGGCGGAAGAAGAGATAGGTTGATTGGGGGGAGGGGGGTGAAAAAGAGAAAAAAATTGGGAAGGGGAAAGACCTCGGTGGGGTGAAATTCTTTGTGTAAGAACACTTTTTTTATTTATTTATCTTTTAGTGATCTCCAGAAGTTAATGGTATTCTCCGGTGGCTGGAGAAATTTTCCGGTGATGGCAGTATTAGAATTGTTGGTGGTAAGGAGAAGAGATGGTGGGGTAGGGAAAAAAATGAAGATAAAGTCAATGGTTTATTTTCCTATGTGGCACTAGTAATGACGTGGCATCCTACGTGTAGGAGATTGTATTACACACACTGACATCCTCCTGTCATAAGCGTTTATTATACACGGTTTGAGCGAGTATAAGTGTCCAATTGGCAAAATGCTAAGTTTGGGGACCGGGATGACAAAGTGGCACAAGTATAAGTGCCATTTAGGCAATTCTGCCAAAATAATTTGTCAATCTTTCGTCCCGAAAACACCGTCACTAAGAGTATACAAAGACAATTTTGTGGTTCGTCGCTAAATCAAGTTGTATTAGTAACGAAATTCTTTTTCGTCCCCAAATGCCTAGTATTAGTGATGAATTTGTTTGTCAAAAAAAGTATAAAATATTTGTTGCCGATAGCGTATTTTGTCACTAAAAAGATTATCAATGCCGACGAAACTACCTTGTCACTAAATATTTAGTTTAATAGTGACGACGTTGATTGTCTCTAAAGTTATATGTATTTCGTAATTAAATTAACCTTATTTTGTCACTAAACACTACCTTTTATGTACAAAAAATATTTCGTCCCCAAATACATAAATTAGTGACAACTTTGTTTTTATAAAAATAATTTACAATTTGTAGTTGAAAGCTATCACGTCGTCGCCAAATATTTTTTTTTTACAGTGTTAGTTAAAATTATCATAAAATACGAATCCATAAAAAGATAATTCTCGGACACAAATTGTCAGGATCCAATTCCATTTTATGTCGTGATGGCGCCCAACACCGTTGTTAGGAAAGCCAACACTGATCAAACAAGTGGTTTCTCGTTTAAATAAATTACTAAAATGGATAACATGACCTCACTTGTTAAAAAGATTTAGAGATTTGCAAGCGTAATATGATTAAACGGAAGCAAGTGAGTACATTTCAAAATCATGTAAACAAATCCAAAATCGTAAGTCTAGTAGTCTGTGTGCCAAGACCTGGTGTCACAAGTATGTGGGTATTCTAGTAGAATATACAAAAGAATACTAATCTACTGTCTGAAAGGAGATAGACAGAAAAGCATAACATAAGGAAGACTCCAGCTGCTGCAGAACGACTCAGAAAGCAGCTCACCGTGAAGTCTCAAAATGGGGATCAAATCTGCGCGCCGGACTGGTGACCAGATGCACCTGCCTCAGATCCTGTACAATTAAGTACAAAAGTGTAGCGTGAGTTCATAAAAATATGTACCCAGTAAGTATCTAGTCTAACCTCAAAGAAGTAGTGACAAGAGGTCGACTTCGACACTTACGAAGGACCAACAATATAATAATATTAAATTCTAATTAAGCATGATATATAGAGATAACAATAAAACTCAGAACAAGAATTAACTGAACAATTCTTTCATTATATCTAAGAACCCAAAACACTTCCTTCTTTTAAAACAATGATCTCTCAAACAATGAATTTATATAAGTTATAAAAAGGACTTCCAGTTCTATTATCACACACAAATTCTACCAAGGACGTTCGGCCCGATCCAACATAAATGTAAACTGTACACTGCCGAGGGTCGAACGACGTGAACCATAGATTCATCTATTACCCCGCTCGCGAATCATACGTGCGACGCGGTCAAATATAAATTTATCAATAAATCATAACCATTTCTTGATTCTTTTCAAAATAAAGACAATTCAACTTGAAGCTCTTAAATCCTTGAAAATCCTCAACTTAGTTCCATTTGTTAAAATTAACAATTATAATCAAATAATGGTGTCCACAAAGCATGGTGTAGACCTAAAACTACCCATACATAATAGGAATAGTAGCTACGTATGAACTCTTGTCACGTCGTACGTACGTAGCCCCCCCACAATTAACAACACATATTAATTTAGTTTACCTATGGGGTTAATTCCCTCTTACAAGGTTAGAAAAGAGACTTACCTCGTTTCAAGGCCTACTTTCCGGTCCAAGATTATGCCCAAACCTTCAATTCGGTTCCGAACAATCCGAAACTGTTCAAATAGTGTAAAAACTAATCAATATAGGTTTAAAAGTTCATATCTCAACTATTAAAGAAATTTTGCAACTCTAAATGCAAGATTCCTAAAATTCATCCCCGGGTCCACATGCCCGAATTCCGAAAATCTTCGAAGAAAGTTGTTACCCATAACCTTAGGAACATAAATATATGATTTTCACTAAGTGCCATAACTATTTTCGTGGTAAAAATCCCATTTTCATCAAAAACCTAGGTTTTCATCTAAACCCATGATTTTCACTAATTTACATGTTATAATCTACCCATAAACTATGTATTAAACTCACATTAGGTGGAAATTACTTACCTCACAAAGCTAGGTTGAAATCCCCTCCATAAGAGCTCTCAAATTGCCCAAGAGTGCAATAAATGACCCCAAAAATGCCTAAGTCCAGTTTTTAAAACTCATTGGCCAGCTACCTCCTTTATCGTGATCGCGACCAAGCCCTCGCGATCGCGATGGCTAAACTAGAGGAGTCCAGAAAAAGGCTCTGCGCGATCACGATAAGAACCACACGAACGCGAAGCACTGGGTCGCCTACTCTTCACAAACGCGAGGCCCAGAACGCGAACGCGTAAGGCAACCGGGTGGCCCAGGCCCAGGCTTCTACGTGAACGCGACCTCTGCAATGCAAACACGAAGGCCAAAGGGTCCAGGCCTTCATGAACGCGGCCCTATTTATGAGAACGCGAAGAGAAAAAATCCCAGCCCTCCAAATCCTTCATCGCGAACGCAAGAGTCCATCCGTGTTCGCGAAGAAGGAAACCATAAGCAAAAATCTAGTGTCTTTCAACCTAGCTCCGGGTGGTCCGAAACGCACCCGAGCTCCTCGGGACCCCGTCCAACAACACCAGCAAGTCTGTAATCATAATACGGACTTGCTCGAACTGTCAAAATGCGTAAAACAACAGCGAAACCAAGAATCATACCTCAAAACCAAATTAAATCAAACTTTGAACTTGAAGTTTCCAAATCGCTCCGAACGCGCCAAATCATACTTAGACTACTCGGAATGACACCAAATTTTGCGTGCAGGTCTTAAATGACATTACGGAACTATTCCTGATTTTGAAATTCCATTCGGACCTCGATATCACTAAAATCCGTTCCAACCCCAAATTTAAAGAACTTCAAAATCCTTCAAGAACCAACTTTCACTATTAGGCGCCAAAACGCTCCCGGGTCATCCAAAACCCGATACGAACAAACGTCTAAGTTCGAAATCATCATACGAACCTATTGGAAATGTCAAATCCTGATTCTGAGGTCGTTCACTAAAAATGTTGACCAAAGTTAAACTTTACTTTTTGAGCCAACCTTAAGGAACCAAGTGTTCCGATTTCAACCCGAACTCTTCCAAATCCCAAACTAATCATCCCC
The DNA here is from genome assembly GCF_001879085.1 of Nicotiana attenuata. Lineage (NCBI taxonomy): Eukaryota > Viridiplantae > Streptophyta > Magnoliopsida > Solanales > Solanaceae > Nicotiana > Nicotiana attenuata. Next base: position 22,459 of record NW_017670891.1, on the reverse strand, counting down.
GCAAGTTATAAATCAATAAAAGTAAGTACTGAAAGTATTATTTAGGGGAACGGAGTTCTAGAAAGCAAAATAACCGATCGGGTCGTTACAGAAATATTTTTGTCTGTAAATATGGTCAATTTATGATGAACATTTGATGACGTCAAAATTCGCAGTGGTACTATTTATAATAATTTCCCATTAATACAAGAATTTATCATTTACTAAATGGAAATAACATAATAAAACATGGAAGGTAACAACAAAATTCTCACCCATGATCACATAATTAAGAACTAGTACTATGTTGAGATAATATCTCATTACAAACTCCTTAATATAAAACACAACAATTATTAAGATTCATTCAACAACATGAGGTCAAATAAAAATACAATAATTTCAGTAATAAACTAAGGGAAAAAAAATATGCTGCTTCCTCAAACGCTAATGTAACCACTTGTCTAGTAACTTTGCTCTTGAATAAATTTAAACTTTCATGTACCCGTGGAAGAAAAAAAAATTTTTTTAGTACATTTGATAACATAATTTAGCAAAAAACATATTTTCAGACATTAGTCATATCATATTTTAATTTGTGAAGAAAATAATAGAATGACAAATTAGTACTAGCCAGTAGAAAGGTACTTAGTCAAAGTTAGACAGTAAATATTTAATTCTTGTAATGACCCGGCCGGTCGTTTCGAGAGTTATAGCCATGTTCCTCTATTTCATGCTTCTTTTGTGTCCTTCAGCTGTATTTTTTACTTATCGGGTTAGTTGGTTTGGGTCTGGAGTGGTTTTAGAGTGAATTGAGACACTTAGTTTCTTATGAGAAGGTTTAACGGGGGTTTGGAATTTGAAGAATGCAGCTGAAGCTATTGCTGCTGGTGTTTTTGCACCTGCGGAGTGGGAATCGCAGGTGAGAGGTCGCATGTGTGCTTGGGAAGCCGCAGATGCGGACAAAGAGGACTTGGGCTGGAACCGCAGGTGCGTAAGAGAGGTCGCATCTGCAAGCCCGCAGATGCGATACTGAGTCGCAGATGCGAAAGTGAGGAGTTTGGCATTTTTCGCAGAAGCGGAGGGAGATGCGCAGGTGCGCAACCGCAGGCGCGAGAGGTTTGACGCAGACGTGGAACCTGGTGTATTAAGTGAGTTCCGCACCTGCGATAGAAATTCTGTAGGTGCAGTGTCGCAGAAAAGGACAACCATAGGTGCGGTTTCACTGGTCAGAAGGTATAAAAAGGGGAGTTCGTGATTTTTTCTCATTTCCAGCATTTTCAATTCGGACTTTGGAGCTTTTGGGAGATTTTTAAGGGAATTCAAGGGTATTCACTGAGGTAAGGTTCTTGAGCTCTAATATCATTAGCTATGGTATTTTCGTATTGATTTCCCCCTAATTAGTAGGATTTTTGAAGTGAAATAAGGGGTTAGGGCTTGGGATTTTGGAGAGAGTAACTTGAGGATTTGAGGGATCAAATGATGTCATATTTTGAGGAAATTGGTATGGGTATACTCGTGAGTGAATGAGCTTTCTAGTTTTATGATTTTCGTCGGATTTTGAGGCGTGGGCTCGGGGGCCGAATTTGAGTGAATTTCAAGATTTGGCATATATTTTGGTATTTTTCTTGTGGAATTGGTTCCTTTAGCCTATATTGATCCTATTGTATTGCTTGTGGCTAAATTCGGGGCGTTCGGAGGCTGAGTCAAGAGGCAAAGGCATTGCAGAGTAGGAGTTTGCTTTGTTTGAGGTAAGTAACGCTTTCAAACTTGGTTCTGAGGGTTCGAAACCCCGAACTACATGTTATGTGGTTAGTATTGAGGTGACGCACATGCCAAGTGACGGGCGTGCGGGCAGGCACCGTGAGAGTCGTGACCTGGTTCATTCCATGGCACCGTTAGATGGCTCCTTCTTGTTGATATCCGTGTTTCTATTATGTGATAAAGTAATTGAACTCCAAAACATGCTACATATCGTGTTAGGGCTTCATGTCAATACTGTTGGGACCCTTAGTGGCCGTTTCTTGCTGTCATTCACTGATTTCATTGTTATTTGTACTCAGTCATATTCATGCATTTCATATCGTATCTCAGTCTCAGTTGTTATTATTGGCATAGCATATTATTGTTTCCGGACTAGTTTCCATGACATTGTGAGCCCACGGGTGAGACTGGAGAGTGATGACTGATTGAGGCCGAGAGCCTGATTATGAGTGACAGTTATGGGGTCGGGCTACACGCTGTAGCAGTTATTGATTATGATAGCGCTCGGGCCGTAAGAGCCCCTCCGGAGTCTGCACACCCACAGTGCATGCGGATGATATTATTGAGGGATGGATTTCCCTGTACATGGATTTGTCCGAAATATTAATATCTGGAGATGGATTTCTCCACAGGGTTGGATTACCCCTTTTTCCTGGGTACCGGCTGACTTATAGTTAGTGTTGAGTAAGTTCCGTGATGGGTTTCCTTGGGCCGTATGGCCATATACGGTACCGAATGGTTGAGTATTTAAATATATACCTGGAGATGGATTTCTCCTCAGAGTTGGATTGCCCTTTTTCCTCGGTAGTGAGTGACACACAGTCAGTGTTGTATATTGTTACACCCCGTAAATTTGAATCGGTTATGGATGCATTAAATGAGTATTAACGTGATGGTAATCAATTGGTTATGATAATAGGTGTACTAGGCATATCATAAGTGATTTGGGTTCCAAGGAGAGACCTAAGTCTAAGCCAAGTTTGAAAACTACATGAAAGCCTAAAATTCAAAATGGGTAAGCACAAGACCACACTTTGAACGAGCATAACTAAAGATATATAAGGTGTTATGTGATTCACAACCTATCAAATGAAAGATCTTCGAGTCTAGTTTCTAACGCTTCAAACCGGAGGCCCAGGTTCGGAGTGTGACATATTTGAACCCAAAGTGACTTAGCTCACAACAATACTATAAGTATTTTTAGGAAGTGATTAAGAAGATAATCAAGTGTGGGAAGTATAGCTCATGGATGAGGTAGACAAGAGAACTATGTTGAAAGAAGTTCACTGCTTAGCCAAGGTAAGAGTTCGACTTTCGGACACCAAAGATAGTAGAGTTGTTGTTTAGAACAGGACCTGTTCGTCCTTAGTAGCCAAAGTGAAGGAGAAACGGTTTGATGATCCCTACTTGTTGTAGCTGAAATAGGGGACTTGCATGCATACGATGATGGCTTTTGAACAAGGGGGAGGTGACGGTACTTTGAGGTACCAAGATAGATTGTGTGTTCCAACCATAGATGAACTTAGCGAGGGAGGAAGATGTTATAAGCCCATAATTCCAGGTATTCTATCCACCTAGGTTTCCCAAAGATGTATCATGATCTTAAGGAGATTTAGTGGTGGAACGACATGAAAAGAGAGTTGCAGACTTTGTGGACAAGTGCCTGAATTGTCAGCAAGTGAAAGTCGAGCAGCAAAAAACCAAGTGTTTATCTCAGAACACACACATCCTTTAGTGGAGATGGTAAATATGAACCTTATAATAGGATTATCTCGCTCATTTTGAAAGCATGATTTTTATGGGTGAAGGTGTAGATTGCCAATTAGCTGGTTCAAAGTTCGCGAAGCGGAGTTGCTGGGACCAGATTTGGTCTATCAAGGTATGGAGAAATTCAAGTTCATTCAAGAGAATTTGAAGACGGCTCAGAGTCGCCAAAAGTTGTATTCGGATGTGCAACATATAGACTTAGAGTTTCAAGTTGATGATTGGGTGTTTCTGAAAGTTTTGCCTATGAAAGGTGTTATAAGATTTGGGAAGAAAGGAAAGCTCAATCCCAGATACATCGGGCCGCATAGGATCCTATGAAGGATCAGGTAAGTAGCTTATGAGTTAGATTTTCCAACATAATTAGCGATTGTACACCAGTATTTCACGTGTCATATTATAACATTCAAGTTGCCAGTATTTAAATCTCATGTCACGACATTTGTGTTTCCAGTATTCAGATCTCATGTTAGAACATTTAAGTCAGTCCAGTACTCAGATATTCATGCCAGCTTAATACTCAGATATTGATGTGAATTTAGTGATCAGATATTCACGTCAGTTCAGCACTCGATTATTCGTGCCAGTTCAGTATTCATATATCCACGTTAGTTCAGAATTCACGTACCCATAACAAACAAGCATTCATGTATATGTATCATATTATGCGTATTATTATGCCCTAGGGAGCTAGTGTTATGCTCTGTTAGCTGGTAGGTATTTTGGAGAAATGTCGAAGGTATCTAACCTTCTCATTCAAACCTTAGAATACAATCTCCATGTCTTTCAGTGTTAAGTCAGTTTAGTAGCCATTCGGGCTAGTACCTATTCAGTTCAGTATCTCATCAGCTCAGTAATCGTGTATTCATTCAAGTATAGTATGCAAGTGTTAATGAAAGTTCATGTCCCCACCAGACCCATTTAAGTTCCGAAGTTAGCCGAAGATACAACCAGGACAATCATTCGAGGACGAATGATCCCAAGAGGGAGATAATGTAACACCCCGTAAATTTGAATGAGTTGTGGATGCATTAAATGAGTACTAATGTGATGGTTATCAATTGGTTATTATAATAAGTGTTCAAGGCATATCATAAATGATTTGGGGTCCAAGGAGAGACCTAAGTCTAAACCAAGTTGGAAAATTACATCATAGATTAAAATTCCAAATGAGTACGCACAAGACCACAGTCTGGATGGTCATACCTACAGATATATAAGGTTTTATATGATGCAAAACCTTCCAAATGAAAGGTCTTTGAGTCTAGTTTCTACGGCTTCAAACCGTTTGTCATTTGGCCTTTCCTACAAGAAGTTATGACCAAATTACCAAATGATTCTGAGCGCTAGGATTCTCGTACCAGCTACTTGGTGATCCCCAGTTCTTCCGGGGCATTATCATTACCTTATAGTCTTCAATATTTTCAGACAGTTAGTATTTTTAGTACTTCATTAGAGGCTTCATAGACTAGAGTAATAGCTAGACATATTTGCAGGCTTTTCATATTAAACTATGTTGGCAACAAATATATTTCAGAATTGTATTCGTATTTCAGCACTTTGATTTATATCATACAAACTTTCAGTATATCAGAATGTGTTAGTTTATCTTCCGCATTCAGTATGTTATGATACCACATGTTGATTCAGCCAGCCAGTTGGTTCTCTCGGTCACATGTAGTCAGGCACCGAGTGCCGTATTACGTCCAGGCCGAGGTTCGGGGCCACCCCATAAATTTGAATCGATTATGGATGCATTAAATGAGTATAAACGTGATGGTAATCAATTGGTTATGATTATAGGTGTACTAGGCATATCATAAGTGATTTGGGGTCCAAGGAGAGACCTAAGTCTAAGCCAAGTTTGAAAACTACATGAAAGACTAAAATTCCAAATGGGTAAGCACAAGACCACACTTTGGACGAGCATCACTACATGTATATAAGGTATTATGTGATTCACAACCTATCAAATGGAAGATCTTCGAGTCTAGGCTCTAACGCTTCAAACCGTTCGTCATTTGGACTTTCGTACAAGAAGTTATGACCAAATTACCAAAGGCTGGCAGACGACTGCGCGGATGCGAAGCATCCGAGGCCGCGTCCGAAAAGAGGCGCTGGTAGTGAAGTGCTGCCATAGCATCCGCGTAGCATCCGAGCCCCTGAGCGGAGGACAGCTCGGATGCGAAGCATCCACGTTCGCGTCCAAAATCTGGGCTTATAAACACAATTTCGGGATCTATTTTCCCTATTTCTTTTGGACGACTTTTAGGGTTTTCCTCCACTCTCTCAAGACCTCCAACCCCTCCCATCTTCAAGGTAAGTAATCCCGATTATCTTGGTGTGAAATTTCATAATTTCTACACTAGTATTGATGAAATCTACACATAAAATACTTAGATCTTCAAGAGATTTCTTCAAGAACTCAAAGGAGGGTTTTGCAAGATTTCTTCTAAAAAAATTGAAGGTTCTTAGTATTGTTGATCATTGTAGAAGCACTAAGGGGCGAAATTGAGGTATGTGAGGCTAACTCTCTATGTTTGGGAACGTTAATGATTCTCCCTACACTACGTTTTTTTTACGACGTTACTAATTGCCTCAGAAATATAGTTAAGCCTATTTCCTTGAATAGTTGTAGAACTTCTATTCTCTAGCTTCATAACTCGTTCATGACTTTCATTCTGAACGTTGTGAGCTCAGTGTGTAATCAATATAGACTTGGGTTTGATTCCCCGAGTCTCGCTATTGATTACTCAGTATGTAATTAACAATCAAAGTTTCAGTGTTCATAATCAATTCAAGAATTCATGTCTTAGTCTAGTCCTATTCAATATTCCAGTATTATATAACTCAGTGTGATTCATTATTTTAGTATCATGTATTGCAGTATGATTCTCAGTTCTTGATTTTAAATCCCTGAATGTTGAACACCTGTATTTGGGCCTGAGGCCGCAGTTTATGCTTTATGCATCTTTGGGCCTGAGACCGCAGTTATGTATACATATACTTGGGCCCGAGGCCACAGTTTGTGCACATATATATTGGACCTGAGGCTGCAGTTTATTTATTCAGATAAACAGGTGGTGCATCATTCAGAAGAGGGAGTATTCATATCCTTACTTCCTTTATCATTTCAGTTATCAATTATCATTTCAGTTACCAGTCATCAGTTCAGTTATCAGTTACCAGTTCAGTTATCAGTTATCAATTATCATGTCAGTTTTAGTTTCAATAGTTATGATTTCAGTTATCAATTATAAATTCTCAGTTATCAGCTTAGTTTCAGCATTTTTAATTCTTTCTTTCAGTTGCTTTACATACCAGTGCAATTCAAATGTGCTAACGTCCCTTTTCCCGGGGTCTGCATCTCACGATGCAGGTAATGATTTACAAGTTGACGATTCAGAGCGCTAGGATTCTCGTACCAGCTATTTGGTGATCCCCAGTTCTTTCGGGGCATTATCATTACCTTACAGTCTTCAGTATTTTTAGACAGTTAGTGTTTTCAGTACTTCTTTAGAGGCTTCATAGACTAGAGTAACAGTTAGATAGAGTCACAACCTTTTCATGTTAAGCAATGTTGGCTACATATATGTTTCAGACTTGTATTAGTATTTCCGCACTTTGATTTATATCATCTAGACTTTCAGTATATCAGCACCTGTTAGTTTATCTTTCGCATTCAGTATGTTATGATATCACATGTTGATTCAGCCAGCCAGTTAGTTGGCTCGGTCACATGTAGTCAGGCACCGAGTGTCGTGTTACGTCCAGGCCCTGATTCGGGACGTGACATATATGTTCCGGGATGGATTTCCCTAGGCCGGATGGCCATATCCAGTACCGAATGGTTGAGAACTTGAGAGCGGGAGCACATTGTGCATTTCATACAGTCGATGCATTGGCATGTAAAGGAAGTTGAGTTATATATCTTTAACTATTCAGATTTGTATTTACCTTATTACTTTGAGCTGTTTATTTAACTGAAAGCATGCCTTCGTTTCTGTACGTTGTTTCTATTATATATGTTGAGGTTGAGTTCGTCACTACCTTTCAGTTTAAATTTTGGACTCGTTACTTACTGAGTTGGTGTAATCACGTTACTCCCTGCACCTTGTGTGCAGATCCAGGCACTTTTGGACCCAGTGGTGGTTGTTGATCGAGGCTTCAGGCTTAGGTGATTATTGAGGTATCTGGTTCGCAGGCCTTGGCTCTCCTTTTTATTCTCCAGTTGGATTTCTGTTGCCTCTTTAGACATTGTAATAGACCATGTATTTCCCTAGACGCTCATGCACTCAGTGACACCCTGGTTTTGGGCTGGATTGTGTTTTATCTTGGAATTTCATATGTTTCAAATAGTTTCTTTAAATGTTAAAAGCTTCCGTTAATGTTTTCAAACTTATTGTTGTTGTGTTGTCTATTGAGTTTAGGTTGGCCTAGTTCCACAATAGGCACCATCACGACGGTTCTGGTTTTTGGTCGTGACAATTCTTCTTTGACTGCAAATAACCACAAGAACTAAGACAAAGAGAAATGAAATTAAGGTTAATTAATCTCTCAAAAATTAAAGAATAATAGACAAATTTCTTCATACCTCTACAATAGAATTAAATCAGTAAGAACCCAAGAATATGTACACGTAATATATCATCTAGAGAAAAACAAATTTTTTGTTGCCCTACAATTTAAAGAAAAAGATATTCGGTATGAGAGATGCAATCGAAAAAAATTGAAGTATAATTATGTAACGACCCGGCCGGTCGTTTTGAGAATTTATGCCCCGATCCACTGTTAACTGCTTTTCCCATGTCTTTTTCTGCTATTGTGATTTTCCGGGATGATTTATTTTAAGTTTCGGAGCGTTTTGGGACACTTAGTCCCTAAATGAGAGCTTAAGTCTTAGAATTTGGATTGTGGTCGGAACATTATGAAGATGGCTCCGGAATGGAATTCCGTCGATTCTGTTAGCTTCTTTGGGTGATTTTGGGCTTAGGGGCGTGTCCAGATTGTGTTTTTGAGGTAGGTAGATCATTTAGGCTTGAAATGGCGAAAGTTGAATTTTTGGAGTTTAGGCCGATAGTGGAATTTTTCATATCGGGGTCGGAATCCGATTCCGGAAGTTGGAGTAGGTCCGTAGTGTTGAATATGACTTGCGTGCAAAATTTGGGGTCATTCGGACGTGGTTTGGTTTGGTTCGGCATCGGTTGTAGAATTTTGAAATTTCAAGTTCATTAAGTTTGGATTGGAGAGTGATTCGTGATTTTAGCATTGTTTGATATGATTTGAAGGGTCGACTAAGTTCGTATGGTGTTTTAGGATTGGTTGGTATGTTTGGTTGAGGTCTCGGAGGCCTCGGGTGTGTTTAGGGTGCTTAACGGATTTGTTTGGGACTTAGGCATTTGGCTGAAGTTTGTTGCACCTGTTATTTTCGCACCTGCGGATATTAGACCGCAGGTGCGGTGCCGCAGAAGCAGCTAGGGAGCCGTAGAAGCCGATATGGACCTTGGCAGTTGAGACCGCAGGTGCGGCTGGACGACCGCAGAAGCGGGCTCGCAGATGCGGCCTAGTGCCCGCAGATGCAGCCCCAGCCCAGTTAAGTGGCATTCGCACTTGCGATGATTCTTCCGTAGGTGCGGGACCACAAATGCGGTCCTATAAGCGCAGAAGCGGAAATCGCTGGGCAGAAAAGGGGATTTAGAGGGTTTGAAATTTCATAGCACAAAATACAAGTTGGAGCTCGGTGGAAGGCAATTTTTCGAGGGATTTTGAAGGAGAGCTATTGGGCAACTAATCCTAACTCGATTTTGATTATATTACATTAATCTATTGTTGTATTCTTCATCTAATTAAGGAATTTGAGGGTGGAAGTTTGGAAAATGGGGGAAAAGTTCCCCAATCGAAAATCTGAGGTTTGAGTGGGAATTAGGCGTCGATTTTGGATGATTTTTGTATTAGTGAACTTGGGAGTGACTGGGTGTTCATAATTTGTGACTTTTACCCGATTCCGAGACGTGGGCCCGGGGAGGATTTTTGGGCGTTTTTCTATTTTCTTACCCTAGCTTTGATTTCATTAGCTAAATTAGGTTCTTCTAGCTATATTTACATTATGTAATTGATTTGATTAGATTTGGGCAACTCGGAGTTGGTTACTCGTGGCAAAAGCGTGATTTTGGATTAATTTTTGAGCTTGGTTCAATGTAAGTGGCTTGCCTAACCTTGTGTGGGGGAACTCCCCTTAGGATTTGGTACTGTTGTTATATGAATGCCGTGTACGTGAGGTGACGAGTGTGTACACGTGCTAATTGTTGAAAAACCCCGTTTCATTAAGTAAATATCTATGTTTTTCTTTAATTGCAAAATACTAGTATATGTAGCCATCCTGTTTAGCTTAGGAAAGCATGTTTACGTGCCTTAACTGCCTTAACTGCCTACCTGGACTATGTGCAACATGTTTAGAGTAAGGATTGCATGTCTTCTTTGATATGAATTTAATCTAAACTGTAGAATTTCTTGTTGAAACTGTTATTTATATTGATTGAGCTGTATGTTTACTTTGGGACTACAGACGATATTCCGGGAGATCCCCCTGCACATTTATATTTGGGACTACGGGACGGTATCCCGGGAGATCCCCTGTACTTGATATATTTACTTTGGGACTACCGAACGGTATTACGGGAGATTCTCCTGCACATTTACGTTTGGACTATGGGACGGTATCCCGGGAGATCCTCTGTACATTTACGTTCTGGACTACATGACAGTATCCCAGGAGATCCCCTGTTGCTATCTCTGTGTACTGAGTTGTGGTTATTCTGTGATATCGTTTTGTTGACTGTTAGTATTTAATTTTACTGCGATATTTCTTACTGATTTACCTTATTATATATATAAACTAGTAGAGCCCTGACCTGATCTCGTCACTACTCGACCGAGGTTAGGCTTGGCACTTACTGGGTACCGCTGCGGTGTACTCATGCCCTTTCCTGCACATATTTTTCGTGTGCAGATCCAGGTTTATCGTACCAGCCTCATCAGTAGTTGCGGTCGCTACTGCCTGTTGGAGACTTCAAGGTACATCTGCCCGCGCCCGCAGATCCTCGGAGTCCCCCTCTATCCCCTTATGTTCATTTCTCTTTCTTTCTGTAGAGATGATGTATAGAACAGTTAGAACATCTTAGTAGCTTGTGACTTGCGAGTTTCCGGGTTTTGGCTATGGTTCGGTACTTTTCTGGAGTGATAACTGTATATGCCGTAGTAACGACCCGACCGGTCGTTTTAAGCCCTATCATGCCGTTCAGCAGTTCGAGGCCATGAACAACTTCAATTCAGGCATTTTGACTTGTACGCGTGGTCGGAATTAAATTTCGGGAAGTTCAAAGTTGCCTCGGAGAGGAAGTTCTCATTTCAGAAGCATTAAGTTGAAAGAATTAGCTAAGATCAGATTTTTGAGTAAACGACCTCGGAATCAGAATTCGAAGGTTCCAGCAGGTTCGTATGATGATTTCGGACTTGGGCGTATGTCCGGGTCGGGTTTTGGATGACCCGGGAGCGTTTTGGCGCCTATCGTGGAAGTTAGCATTTTGGAAGAAATTTTTTAAGTTTGGGTTGAAGTGCATTTCAGTGTTATCGATGTCCGTTTGGGATTCTGAGTCAGGGAGTAGCTCCGTATGGTAATTCTGTAGTTGGGAGCGCGATCGGAAGTGAATTCGGAGGTCCGTGGGTCATTTTGGAGTCATTTGGCTAAAGATAGAAATTTGAAGGTTTTTGAGAAGTTTGACCGGAAGTGGACTTTTTGATATCGAGGTCGGAATCTGATTCCGGAAGTTGGAGTAGGTCCGTAATGTCGAATATGACTTGTGCACAAAATTTGAAGTCAATCGGACGTGATTTGATAGGTTTAAACATCGAAAGTAGAAGTTTGAGGTTCTAAAGTTCATAAAGTTTGGATTGGAGGCCGATTCGTGGTTTTAGCGTTGTTTGATATGATTTGAGGCCTCGAGCAAGTCCGTAATGTGTTTTGGGACTGGTTGGTATGATTGGATGGCGTCTCGGGGGCCTCGGGTGGATTCCGGAGGTGCGAGATCGCAGATGCGGTCCTCCCATCGCAGAAGCGGCCCAGGGCAGGCCAGGCCAGGAACTGCAGATGCGGCTCCCAAGCCGCAGAAGCGGCTCCCAAGCCGCAGAAGCGGCTCCGCAGATGCGGCCTGGAGACCGCAGATGCGGTCCCAGCTCTTTGGCCCATTTTTACTGATGCGGCCCGTTTCTCGCAGATGCGGGACCGCAAATGCGGTCCCCTGACCGCAAATGCGGATATGCTGGACGAAGTGAGGTTCTTTTAAATCGGGGGTTGGATTCATTTCAACCCCATTTTCTTCCGTTGGAGCCGATTTGGAGCAACTTTGAGGTGCCATTTTCACCACCAAGCATGAGGTAAGTAATTTATGTTAGTTTTGAGTTAAATACATGATTATATACGGATTTGGACATGGAAATTTGTAGAAAACTTGGGGTTTGAGGGAAAACCTAGAAAATTGATATTCTTGGAATTTGACCACGATTTTGGGTGTGGAATTAAGAGAAAATCATATATTTGAGTTCATGGAGTCATGGGTAAGCTTAATCTTCAAAAAATTTCAGAATCCGGGCACGTGGGCCCGAGGGCGTTTTTGTCAACCTTTCGATCGGGGTTAGGAATTTGTTATAAATTGGATTAATATGAGTATTTTATCGTATATTAATGCATTTTCATAATCATTGGCTAGTTTTGGGAGTATTTAGCATCGATTCAAGTCTTCGGAAGGGCGTGGAAAGCCGGTTATGGATCTTCGGAGCAAGGTGAGTCTCCTTTCTAACCCTTTGAGAGGGAATTGTCCCTATAGGTGAAATAATTGATTATGTGCTCCTATTTATGGGGGCTACGTACGCACGAGGTGACGAGCATCCGTGCGTAGCTACTATTATGTTATTGTCCGGGTAGTCTAGGACCCAAAAGCATGCTGTACTTGGAATACTTGTAATGTTAGTGACAGTATGAATTGCTGAAATCCTATCAAATTGGTAAATAAATTTCTAAGAGAATTAAACTTTATTCCTAAAATCATTAAAAGAGAAATGGCTTCTAATGGGATGAATATTCCCCGTAAAATTCTTAATTTGCTGTTGAGCATGTGTTTCTATGTGTACATGCGTCGCATGTATGGTACGCGAGCAGGGTGATTGTTTATTTAAATTTGACTGCGTCGCATGTATGATTCGCGAGCGGGGTAATAGATACATCTATGGTTCGGGTCGCTTGACCCTCGGCAATGCACATATTAAATATTGTTGGATCGGGCCGTACGACCTCGGCATGAGTTGCGCATGCTTGTATTGCTTGCTTTGATATTTGTTGATACTAATATCTGCTCTCCCGACTTGAGATAATTGTTAATTAATGGATTATGAATCTGGAGACTTTTAATAAAGAGGAACTTTTACCTGTTTAGTAATTTACTTGAATCTACTGTTGTTCTTAATGAATCCGTGAGTCATTGCGTTAATATTACTATTACTGGACCTTTAGTAAGTGTCGAAGTTGCCATCTCGTCTCTACTTCTTCGAGATTAAGCGGGATACTTAGTGAGTACACGTTGTTTTTGTACTCATACTACACTTCTGTGCATTTTTGTTGCACAGGCACATGTACTACTAGTGGCCTACTGGGCGTAGCAGCATGGATGATACTGGGACTAGGTGAGCTGTATTTCGTCGAGGCGGCCCGCAGCTAGTATAGCCCCTTCCAGTATATTGTATTTACTTTCTGTCCATTTGTATTCCGGACGGATGTTGTATTGTATTGTTTCTTAGAAATAGCTCATGCACTTGTGATACCGGGTTCTGGGATGTCTATGGGTCTATTTAGAAATTTAAAATTGTTAAATTTTTTTTTATCATTTATTCAGTGGAATTTATCACGTATTATTTAAACGCATAAAAGAAGGGATTTCAGAAATATTTAAAACGAGAAGTTACTAGTTATTTGTTGTTGGCTTGCCTGACAGTGGAGTCCGGCGCCATCACAACCCTTAGTGGATTTTGGGTCGTGACAACATGGTATTAGAGCACTAGGTTCCTAGGGTCTCACGAGTCATGAGCAAGTCTAGTAGAGTCTCGCGGATCGGTACGGAGACGTCTGTACTTATCCTCGAGAGTCTGCAGGACTTTTAGGAGTACTTCCCTTCTTGATTTCCCATCGTGCGATTCGATCCCTGGAGGCTACACCTTTAATTCCTTCCTATTCAATCTTATGCGACGCGAATCGCATGTTATGAATCGAGAATTGAAGAATTATAATGGTACTACCGATTTGGTGCGGTATCTTTCTCCCTGCATAGTTGTCTAAGCTATTATCGTCGCCTTGTGGAAGGATGTTCTGTCGTTTCAGCTCATTAGCGGTACTTCTGAGAGCTCTGAGGCTACGCACAAGTTGCCATGATGCTATGAACGATTGTTTCGCAGTATTGATATGATGGTAGGATGTTTGCCTACGTGTCAGGGCAGTGAATGACTTGAAGGGAGATTTACTCAGTGCATGATCTAGAGATTCGATATTTTATTTCCGGCAGGGGAAAAACAATCGGACTAAGAATGGTCAGATGCGGGCTGGTGGAGTAACGAGACTTAGTATTTGCGATCATGGTGGAGTTTTCTTCTATGATGAGGTGTCGTTGTCCTAATTGAAAGTACTCAGTTCGCCGGTGTTATGATCTTCTGCAATTCGCCTTTGGGGTAAGATATTGTGAAGTAGTATTGAGGATGCGGCTGTTAAATATCACGGGGTGCGGTGGTGCAGGATTGAATCAGTGTTCCTAATGTCGACGGTTAGAGGAAGATGATCTTCAGAATGGTTTAAAGTTAGCAGCAATTGTGGGTTCAAGTGCCACGAAGATAGATTTTATTTAAGGCAACGACTGAGCAGCAAAGGATGAGGAGGGAAATGTGGGGAGAGTCAGGCGGTAGTTAAAATTTCTAGAAGGCCAGGCATAAGAAGCAAAGGTCGAGTAGTCGACTAAAAAGATGAGTTTCGCCAAAGTGGGAGAGTTTGGGGTGATTTGGGAACTTTTGTGATTGATGATTTGTGCCTACGGATTTATTTGAAGTGTGGGCTGTCACGCGGCAGGGGATCCGATATAACGGAAAGGAACCACTAGAAATGGAGAAGGATACAACCTAACTTTGAATGGGAAGGATATTGCCCCGCACTTAATTGATGTCCACGAGGGGTGAATGGACTCGTGCAGCTAGAGAGTGAGCTTGGACTCAGGATGGGTCATTAATGTCGTGGTGTTTGCACCCCGTGTAGCGGTGTTGGAAGACGTCGACACATAAATCCCACGGGTGAGTTATCTCCAGTGAGCAGATCGGCGGTCGCATGATTAGCGAAGCTTCTGCGAGGAATTCTATTGGTTATACAGCAAAGAGATTGGTCGTGCAAATGTGGGTGATGATTCAGAATATAAAAGGGGGTTTTTACAGAAAAGATTCCGAGAAATTTTGTGGTTCATTGCGTAAGGTTATGTCAATAAGAAATCAAGGATCCTGGTGAAGTCCAGAGTTGTGTAATAATGGCTTCAAGCTAAGTGGGAGAGTCCCACCGCCTATAATTAGGGTTGCATGGTTAACTACTTGCTAGGTTTTTGGTTATTAGCATATTGATGGGTCATTCCAGCTACGGAAAGGACATAAGCGGTGATTTGAGCAAAGGAATTGTTAAAGGTGTGCTACGGTTGGCCTTATTGGCCCATGTTCAGACTTGGGGAAGAATTCAGGATTTATGTCTTGTATGGATGCGAATTTCTAGGAAAGTGATTCTGCCGGGTGCTTCGCCGAGAGAGCATTCATGTGCTAGAAGATTTATGGAGTTGATTATATTCGGGGCCGAGTCCGAGCGGGTGGCTCTTAGCAACGGTCCTAGTGGATTCAAGGGGCAAAGCGTAGTGCCTAGTGATTCTGAGCCTATGCGTACGGTTCGGAATCAAGCTTGGTAGCAGCTTATGAAAGGAGGCTCAGAATGTTCTATGATGTTTTGACTTGCGGTGTAGCATTGAGAAGAAAAGGAGAAAAAGACTTCGGATTCGTAGAGGAATTATCAGAATGGATGTTCCAGACGAGATGCGATTATGCGCACAAGGAAGGTATGAAATGGTTCGTGGGATTTGGGACAACATGGTCTCGTGATTCAAGGTCACTCGGGATGAGTGCGGATGGAGTATGCTATGTGTTGGATGGAGTTATTATTATTTCTAAGGCAATCAAGGATACATTGGAAGAAGATAGATTGATTAGCCATAGTTGAATTGGCATATTGATGGCAGTGATCAGTTCCTTCAGCGCGATCAAGTTATGCAAGTGATTTGTGGCGGTACATGTGAGGCTTGTCGGCCGCCGTAACTGATGTTACTCAAAAGTATCCCACTGTTGTGGCCTGCCAGGTGTAGGCGAATCCTGGAAGGGCTATCGTGGCTCAGACCACTACTTAGAGATTTGCATATTCTAAGGTTATGATAACTTACTTGTGTGTTGCTATGGTTCTCCTAAAGTGAGTTAAGTGAAAAGTTTTTATATGATGATGTGTTAAACTATTAGTGGTTCCGGAGTCATGATGAAAATCGTGTTCTATCGTACATTGGCGTGTTGGGTGCAGTGAGGGGCATGGAAGTTGAAGTGGGGATCAAGACTGCAGTTCGATGTTGACATGGATGTCACGAGCTCGGATGAGCAGGAAAGTAGTTTCGAGGTTTAATGTAAGTTGGTATGTCTTTAGCGTTCACCGTGTAGATCGGGTGTTTGGGTGAAAAAAAGGGG
>NW_017670891.1:0-3565 GCF_001879085.1 Nicotiana attenuata | reverse complement strand
TTGAAGTCAACTTTGAGTGCCATTTTCACACAGTATGAGTAGTAATTTATGTTAGTTTTGAGTTAAATACATGATTATATACGGATTTGGACATGGAAATTTGTAGAAAACTTGGGTTTGAGGGAAACCTAGAAATTGATATTCTTGGAATTTGACCACGGATTTTGGGTGTGGAATTAAGAGAAAATCATATATTTGAGTTCATGGAATCATGGGTAAGCTTAATCTTCAAAAAATTTCGGAATCCGGGCACGTGGGCCCGAGGGCGTTTTTGTCAACATTTCGATCGGGGTTAGGAATTTATTATAAATTGGATTAATATGAGTAGTTTATCGTATATTAATGCATTTACATAATCATTGGCTAGTTTTGGGAGTATTTAGCATTGATTCAAGTCTTCGGAAGGGCGTGGAATACCGGTTATGGATCTTCGGAGCGAGGTGAGTCTCCTTTCTAACCTTGTGAGATGGAATTGTCCCTATAGGTGAAATAATTGATTATGTGCTCCTATTTGTTGGGGCTACGTACGCACGAGGTGACGAGAGTCCGTGTGTAGCTACTATTACATTATTGCCCGGGTAGTCTAGGACCCAAAAACATGCTGTACTTGGAATACTTGTAATGTTAGTGACAGTATGAATTGCTGAAATCCTATCGAATTGGTAAATAAATTTCTAAGAGAATTAAACTTTATTCCTTAAATCATTAAAAGAGAAATGGCTTCTAATGGGATGAATATTCCCCGTAAAATTCTTAATTTGCTGTTGAGCATGTGTTTCTATGTGTACCTGCGTCGAATGTATGGTACGCGAGCAGGGTGATTGTTTATTTAAATTTGACCGCGTCACATGTATGATTCGCGAGCGTGGTAGTATATGCATCTATGGTTCGGGCCGCTCGACCCTCGGCAGTGCACATTTTAAATATTGTTGGATCGGGCCGTACGACCTCGGCATGATTTGCCCATGCTTGTATTGCTTGCTTTGATATTTATTGATACTAATATCTGCTCTCCCGACTTGAGATAATTTTTAATTAATGAATTATGAATCCGGAGACTTTTAATAAAGAGGAACTTTTACCTGTTTAGTAATTTACTTGAATCTACTGTTGTTCTTAATAAATCCGTGGGTCATCGCATTAATAATATCATTACTGGACCTTTAGTAAGTGTCGAAGTTGCCATCTCGTCTCTACTTCTTCAAGATTAGGCGGGATACTTACTGAGTACACATTATTTTTGTACTCATACTACACTTCTGTGCATTTTTGTTGCACAGGCACATGTACTTCAAGTGGCCTACTGGGCGTAGCAGCATGGATGAAACTGGGACTAGGCGAGCTGCATTACTCGAGGCGGCTCGCAGCTAGTATAGTCCCTTTCAGTATATTGTATTTACTTTCTGTCCATTTGTATTCCGGACGGATGTTGTATTGTATTATTTCTTAGAAATAGCTCATGCACTTGTGACACCGGGTTCTGGGGATGTCTATGGGTTTATTCAGAAACTTTAAAAAGGTTGCTAAATGTTTCATTATTTATTCAGTGGAATTTATTATGTATTCTTTAAACGTATAAAAGAAGGGGTTTCGGAAGATATTTAAACAAGAAGTTAATTAAGTATTTTGGTTGGCTTGCCTGACAGCAGTGTCCGGCGCCATCACGACCCTTAGTGGATTTTGGGTCTCACGAGTCATGAGCAAGTATAGTAGAGTCTCGCGGATCGGTACGGAGACGTCCGTGCTTATCTTCGGGAGGCTGCAGGACTGTTAGGAGTACTTCCCTTCTTGATTCCTCATCGTGCGATTTGATTCCTTGAGGCTTATGCCCTTGCTTCCTTCCTACTCAATCTTACGCGACGCAAACCGCTGGTTATAAATCGAGAATTGAAGAATTGTAATGGTACTACCGATGTGGTGCGGGATGTTTCTCCCCGCATAGTTGTTTGGGCTATTATCGCCGCCTTGTGAAAGGATATTCTGTCGTTTCGGCTCAGTAGCGGTGCTTCTAAGAGCTCTGAGGCTAGGCACAAGTTGCCATGATGCTATGAACGATTGTTCCGCCGTATTGATATTAGGGTAGGATGTTTGCCTCCGTGTCGGGGCAGAGAATGACTTGAAGGGAGGTTTACTCAGTGCATGATTCAGAGATTCGGTATTTTACTTCTGGTGGAGGAAAGGCAATCAGACAAAGAATGTGCAGGTTTGGGTTGATGGAGTAATGAGATTTGGTATTTGCGAGCTTGGTAGAGTTTTCTTCTATGATGAGGTGTAGTTGTCCCTATTGAATGTACTAAGTTCGCCGGTGTTATGATCTTCTACAATTTGCCTTTGGGGTAAGATATTGCGAAATGGTATTGAAGAAATGGCTATCAAATATCGCAGGGTGCGGTAGTGCCGGATTGAATCAGTGTTCTTAATGTCGACGGTTAGAGAAAGATGATCTTCGGAAAGGTTTAAAGTTAGCAGCAATTGTGGGTTCAAGTGCCACGAAGGTAGATTTTATTTAAGGCAACAACTGAACAGCAAGGAATGAGGAAGGACATGTGGGGAGTGTCAGGCGGTAGTTAAAATTTCTAGAAGGCCAGGCATATGAAGCAAAGGTTGAGTAGTCGACTAAAGAGATGAGTTTCGCCAAAGTGGGAGAGTTTGGAGTGATTTGGGAATTTTAGTGATTTGGTGATTTGGGCCTACGGATTAATTTGGAGTATGGGCTATTAGGCGGCAGGAGATTTGATATAATGGAAAGGGGCTGCTAGAAATGGGGAAGGATACAACCTAACTTTGAATAGGAAGGATGTTGCCCCGCATTTAATTGATATCCACGAGGGGTGAATGGACTCGTGCAGCTAGAGGGTGAGCTTGGACTCAGGATGGGTCATTAATGTCGCGGTGTTTGCACCTCGTGTAGCGGTATTGGAAGACGTCATCACGTAGATCCCACAGGCGGGATATCTCCAGTGAGCAGGACGGCGGTTGCATGGTTGGCGAAGTTTCTGCAAAGGGTTTTATTGGCTATGCAGCAAGGAGATCGGTCGTGTGAACGTGGTTGATGATTCGGGGTATAAAAAGGGGTTTTACAGAAAAGATTCCGAGAATTTTTGCGGTTGATTGAGTAAGGTTATGTCAATAAGAAATCAATGATCCTAGTGAAGTCCAGAGTTGTGTAATAATGGCTTCAAGCTAAGTGGGAGAGTCCCACCGCCTATGATTAAGGTTGCATGGTTAACTACTTGCGAAATTTCTGATTATTAGCATATTGATGGGTCATTTCAGCTACGGAAAGGACATAAGCGGTGATTTGAGCAAAGAATTGTTAAAGGTATGCTATGGTTGGCCTTGTTGGCCCATGTTCAGACTTGGGGAAGGATTCAGGATTTATGCCTTGTATGGATGTAGGTTTCGAGGAAGTGAGTCTGCCGGGTGGCTTCGCCAACGAGGGTAGTTCATGTGCTAGTAAGGATTATGGGGTTGGATTATATTCGGGGTCCGAAGCCAGAGCGGGTGGGCTCTCAACAACGGTCCGTAGTGGATTCAAAGGGGTAAAGGTGTGGTGCCTATGGCT
>NW_017670890.1:415253-418277 GCF_001879085.1 Nicotiana attenuata | reverse complement strand
CAACCAACCTGTACAATTTTTTATATACAAATATAGCAAAAAAGGGAAAGAAAATACCGAAACTAAACAGTTAAAAAGGAGGGAAACATGCTCTGGGGAGAGTACAAATTGGATATAAAGTTCATCAGCGTAATTAAGAAACATGGCACAACAATAATTATCAAAGAATAAGAAATTCAATAGTTGCACGGCATCACCCTTCGTGCTTTTACTCTCAATCTCACTCAAAGCAATCAAATATAATGCACGGCATCACCCTTCGTGCTTTCCCTCACATAGCTCTCATCTCATGGCACGGAATGACCCTTCGTTCAAATATAATCAATTCAGAGCACGGAATGTACCTTCGTGCATAAATAGTCAAAACATAGCACGGAATGACCCTTCATGCAAATATAATCAAGAATAGCACGGAATGACCCTTCGTGCAATTTCACTCTTCCTCACCCAAATAACAGTCACAACCAAATGGGCAAGAGGAATAAACAAGTAATATGAACTATCCCGGCAAGGGAATAACACAAATAACAACCAAGTCCCGGCAAGGGAACAATAACAATATCTTTCACAACCCGGCAAGGGCAATACTCACTGTAATCAAACCATCCCGGCAAGGGATTAATCACAACTCTTTTCAATACGTTCATCTCTTACTCAATGGTATTTATCACTCGAGCCAATGCTCCAAAATATTAATATTTCACAACTTATCCTCAAACTCTTCACATTTGCAGAAAAACATGTTGTAGCTTGGAAGAGTTCCAAATTACCTCAAAAACAAGTACAAACAAAGACCCACGGTCATGCTAGACTCCGGTGTATAGACACTCGTCACCACGCCTATACACCGTACTCGATCAATTAGCAAATAGCATTCATGATACTCTAATCCTATTCCCTCAAGCCAAAGTTAGATCAAACACTTACCTCAAAGCCTTGAAATCCACTTAATCCTCAACTATCGCTTTACCTCGCGGTTCCACCTCCAATTCGCTCGAATCTAATCACAAATTGTTCAATTGCTTTAATAAACACTATATGAATCAATTTGAATGCATAAAAATGATTTTCCCAAGTTTTTCCCAAAAATTCCAAAAATGCCCCCGGGCCCACGTGGTCAAAACCCGAGGTTCGAACCAAAACCCGGTTACTCATTCCCCCACGAGTTCATATCTATGTTTTGTTTTGAAATCGGACCTCAAATGGAGGTCCAAATCCCCAATTTTAAGAAAACCTAAGTTCTACCCAAAAATCCCAATTTCACCCATGAAAATCTTTGATTTCAAGTGGAAAACATATTTAATGATGTTAAAGATTGAAAGAATTGAGTAAAAATCAATTTACAAGTGATTTGGGATGAAGTTTGCTCTTGAAAATTCGCCTATGGTGTTTGGGTTTTGAAAGAATGGTGAAAAGTGATGAAAATTCGACTAAGTATAAAATTTGCTGGGCCTCGGATATGGGAATTGCGAGCCTTGGTTCGCATTTGCGAACAAGACAGGGCTGGGAATTGCGATCCTTGGTTCGCATTTGCGAACACTGGGCCTAAGCACAGACGTCGCATTTGCGAAGTATCGAACGCTTTTGCGATCTGGGCCCTCTCGCATTTGCGAGCATGGGCGTCGCATTTGCGACCCCAGCCCATTTCCCCCTCTTCGCATTTGCGAAGGAATGATCGCATTTGCAATCCGGCCCAGACTTCCCCTTCTTCGCATTTGCGATCGAGTTGCCGCATTTGCGACTTCGCATTTGCGAGTACTCTTCGCAAATGTGAAGATACCAGAACTGGGGAATACCAGCTTTTCAAAAATGAGGAAATGCAATCCGATGCCTATCCAAAACTCACCCGAGCCCTCGGGGCTCCAAACCAAACATGTACACCACCTCGAAAACATCCTACGGACTTGCTCGTACGATCAAATCGACAAAATAACATCATTTACATAGAATCAAGCCTCAAAGCACATGATTTTTTTATTATAACTTCATAAACTTCAAACTTTAGATATTTAGGTACGAAACACGTCAAATGACGTCCGATTTCGACCAAACTTCACAGAAAGTGCTTACCACATATTTAAGACTTGTACCGGACGTCGGAACCAAAATACGAGCCCGATACCATAGTCTTTTAATAAATTTTCATTTCCATTTTCCTTAAAAATTTCAGAAAAACAATTTCACGGAAAAATTCATATCTCGGGCTCTAGACCTCGGAATTCGATTCCGGGCACATGCCCGAGTCCCATATTTTTCTACGGACCTTTCGGGACCGTCCAATCTAGGGTCCAGGTCCGTTTACCAAAAATGTTGACCAAAGTCAACTATAATCATATTAATATCAAATTTCTTCAAATTTTTTACGGAATTCACATATTTCAACATAAAGGCTTTCCGGCTACGCGCCCGGACTGTGCACGCAAATCAAGGCAAGTGAAAATGAGGTTTAAGGCCTCGAAAGCATGAAATGGATGAGGAAGTAGGTGATGACCCTTTGGGTCGTCACATCCTCCACCTCTAAAACAACCGTTCGTCCTCGAACGGACAAAAGAAAGAAGTACCTGAGTCGGGGAACAGATGTGGATAACGGCTCCGCATATCGGACTCGGACTCCCAGATCGAGGCCTCAGGGGGATGACCTCTCCACTGAACACGAACAGAGGGAAAACTCCTAGATCTCAACTGACGGACCTGCCGGTCTAGAATGGCTACCGGCTCCTCCTCATAAGATAAATCTTTGTCCAACTGGACAGTGTTGAAGTCTAATACATGGGTAGGGTCGCCGTGATACCTCCGAAGCATAGACACATGAAAAACTGGATGCACGGCTGATAAGCTAGGTGGCAATGCAAGCCTATAAGCCACCTCTCCTACTCGATCAAGAATCTCAAACGGACCAATGTACCTAGGGCTAAGCTTGCCCTTCTTTCCGAATCTCATCACGCCCTTCATAGGCGACACCCGGAGCAATACTCGCTCTCCGATCATGAAAGCTACATCTCGGACCTTACGGTCTGCATAACT
>NW_017670890.1:389235-413992 GCF_001879085.1 Nicotiana attenuata | reverse complement strand
CTGCCCAGGGATTTCCGCTTCTGCGGACAAGGGACCGCTTCTGCGGAAAGTGAGCCGCTTCTGCGACTCTCACTAAACGACCACATCCGCTTCTGCGGTCCAGTCAACCGCTTATAAGATTCCGCTTATGCGGATTATCCACCGCTTCTGCGGTTCCAACTAAAAGCCAAACGGCCGCATTTGCGGCTATTTTCTCGCAGATGCGAGGCCGCTCCTGCGGAATTTCCTCCGCATCTGCGACGCCTGGAAACTCTGCCCCAAACCGCTTCTGCGATGATCAAGCCGCTAATGCGGCTCCGCTTCTGCTGTTCCCAAGCCGCAGAAGCGAAAATACCAGAAGATTAAAAGAACCAGCTGCTGCAACACTTCAAAAATCTCCCCGTTAACCACCCGAAATCATCCCGAGGCCCCCGGGACCTCAACCAAAAGCACCAATACCACCTATACCTTATTCAAACTTATACCAATCCTTAAAACACCTAAGACAACACCGGAAGTCCGATTAAATCAAAGATTCAAGCCTAAGAACTTCAAATTCCAACAAAACACACTTTCGATCAAAAACCAAACCAAACCTCGCCCGAATGACCTGAAATTTTGCACACACATCCCAAATGACATGACGGAGCTACTGCAACTTCCAGAATTCCAATCCGACCCTCGGATCAAAAACTCACTATCGGACCGGAAACTTCAAAAATTCAAACTTCGGCATTTCAAGCCTAAATGAGCTACGAGCCTCCAAAATACATTCTGAACATACTCCCAACCCCGAAATCACCTAACGGAGCTAACGGAACAATCGAATTTCCATTCCGAGGTCTTCTTCACACTGTTCCGATTACGGACCATTTTTCAATTCTTAAGCTCTCATTTAGGGACTAAGTGTCCCAAAACACTCCGAATCCCAACACCGAACGTCCCGGTAAACCAAAATAGCAGAAATGAACTTAGGGGAAGCAATTAATGGGGTATCGGGGCGTAAATTCCAAAAACGACCGGCCGGGTCGTTACACCTTAAGGTGTTCTTTTGCCTTTTTCTCTGTATTGCTTGGTAAAGGACCTTGAATCTTTTTAGACACAAGAGTTGCCAATTGGCTTAACTGAATTTCAAGATTTTTTAGAGCTGAATTTTGGCTTTCCATTTTTTCATCAGTAACCTTAATGTACTTGTAAAAAAGGTCATAAAGACTTGGATGGCCTTGTTGAGGCCTTTGCTGATATGGAGTTGCTTGCTGATAAGGCCTGAAATTTTGTTGTCCATGATTTTGATTTTGATATCCCGGTGGACTCTGTACCTGTTGTTTTTGGTAGTTTTGAGAGCTTTCAGCACCATTTGCACTGCTCCATTGAAATCCTGGATGTTTTTGTGCTAGTGGACTTCCAAAAGGATACGACTTGTATCCGATGACATTGACTTGTTCATCATTTTGATTGGTTGCTTGACATTCGTGGTTTAGATGGTTTCCTCCACACAAGTCACAAGCCTCAGACTGGCTTGGTTGTTGTGTATTTACCTGAAAAGATTCAAATTTTTGTGCCAAAGAAATAATCTGTTGTGTTAGTGTATTTAAAGCATCCACCTGATTTACTGTAGCAGCTTTCTTAATGATTACACGCTCAGATGGCCACTGTATGGCATTTTCAGAAATTTCATTAAGCAATTGCAATGCTTCTTCTGTGGTTTTTCCCATTATGGAACCTCCTGCAGCTGCATCTATTACATTTCTAGTAGATGGTTTCAAACCATGATAAAAAATGTACAACTGCATATGTTCAGGAATGTCATGATGTGGACATTTCCTTAACATTCTTTTCAATCTTTCCCAAGCTTGATAAACTGACTCAGTGTCAGTCTGCAAGAAGTTAGATATATCCTGTGTTAACTTTGTTGTTTTAGCAGGGGAAAAATATTTATTTAAAAATTTCTGAGTCATTTGGTCCCATGTGGTAATAGACCCTTGCTGCAAACTTCGTAACCAAGTTTTGGCCTCTCCTTTTAAAGAAAAAGGAAATAGCCTCAACTTAATTGCTTCAGGAGGTACTCCATTATACTTTGCAGTTTCAACTAATTCTAAAAAGTCAATTAAATGACTATGTGGATCTTCACTTAGATCACCAGTGAAAATGCAAGATTGTTGAATTGTTTGAATCAGGCCTGTCCTGATTTCAAAGTTATTGGCTGCTACTGGAGGTTTCCTGACACTAGATTCACAGTTAAAGCGATCAGGTCTAGCATAATCCCTTAGGATTCTGTTTGTTGGTCTTGGCGCCACTTCATCAAACAGCTCCTCTACATGAGCTGGTGGTGGAATTTGTAGTGGATTGTTATCATCTTCTAATTGGTGCTCTATTCTGTTACAAGCTATGTTTTGAGACGATATTTGTCCTTTCCTGCACAATCGCAAAATTTTTTCAATTTCAGGATCGTAATTGGCCAACTCTTTTGCAGAAGAGCGGGTCATAAACTATCTGAAATTAAAGTAAAATAAAGACAGTTCCTAAAATAGTAATAGATAGTTTTAAAAATGAATTAAAAAAAATTAGTACGGTAATATTATAGTTAACTAAAACAGTAAGTTGTAACTAATCATCAAAAGAAATAATATAATACTAATTATATTATATGAAAGAAAAATCAATAATAAATCAAGTATGTTGAAGGATTAAAGTACTATCAATTAAAAAAAGTTGAATAAAATATTATTTTATAAAGATATAGTAAAAGTAATAGTTATAATAGTAATATAGAATAGTACAAAGGATACTTTTAGAACTAGAATAGTAAAAACAAGTACTTACAATTATAATAATAATAAAAATAATAAAATATACTTAAAAAAATGACAAATAAAAAAAATGAGATTGTGAATCACAAAACTAATATATTATACTATTATATAGATGTTAGTACTAACAATAATAATATAATAATAAAATATAAAATAGAGTAGGTTTAAGTACTAACTATGAGGATTTCTTTTTTTTTCTTTTTTTATATGCTTTTTTACAATATTATATAGAATTGCTCCTAATAACAGTACAATTATGATACTAGTATGTAGGAGATAACATTTTGAACGGAAAATTAACTATAATAAATTCTCAAATTAGTAATAAAATATTTAGTCTGAAGTAGATGTGTGCCAATCCCCGGCAACGGCGCCAAAAATTTGATGAAGCTTATGTGTATAGGATTTTCTGCTCGTACTCTGTCAAATTCTAGTATAGTTTATGATATCGTCCCACAGAGATTGGACAATCTAAGCTACAGACTTGTAATATTTTGACTACTATTTGAGAGCACCAAATTGATGAAAGGTGTGTTTGAAATTATAAATTAAGACAAATTTCTTCTAAAAAGTTTATATTTAAAAAGAGTTGGGAATCGTTGAATTCACTTGATATATAATTACAATAAAATCTCAGGTTCATACGTATTTCTCTAAAGAATAATTGCTTATTGCTAATATAGTTATATTTTTACACTAAGAAATGAATAAATAATTAACGCTCCGCGAGGTTATGTCAATCATTTGATTTAAAACTAGTGACGATTAAACTGAAATATCTTGCCTGAATTGTGCTCAAGCGTAGTAAAAACTTCGTGAGAATATTTTTACTAGAAAATTAATAATCTTGCCTTCAACAATTTCTCCGTGAGAATTAAAACTGAGGAAAGCAAGATTATAGGCTTGAAACAATAATCTTACTAAAAATTATTTTAACTCTAATATTTTGTGCTCAAGTGTAGTGAAAACTTCGTGAGAATATTTTTACTAGAAAATCAATAATCTTGCCTTCAACAATTCCTCCGTGAGAATTAAAACTGAGGAAAGCAAGATTACAGACTTGAAATAATAATCTTATTAAAAATTACTTTCACTCTAATATTCTTTTCATCAGTTATTATATATTAATTTTGCTCCGTGAGAATTACAAAATTAATATAAGAATAACTTAGATATAAAATATGTAGATGTGATAATAATGATTAAAAAATCATCATTCAATCACAATATGAATGTATATAGAGTTTCAGGCCAAGAATGTATTGAAATTGAGATAGTATTATAATTATATCAAGCTTCATCAACTATCCCAACAAAAAGAAATTACTCCATTATGAAGTAAGAAAAGCTAAAAAATACTTTCAAAAGACTAAGAGTATTTTTACTAAAAAGAGAAGTATTAGAGGAAGAGACCAAGATTACTCTTCTCTTTCTCTTTAGAAACTTAGAAAAAACTAGATCGAAAATTGGATACAAAGAGGGATGCCTTTTTCATCTACAAACATATGGCTATTTATAGGAAAATTCCTACAAGGCCTTTGGTGAGAAATTGCAATATAATATTAATATATCATACGGCCTTGATTAGAAATTGATATGGCAATTTGTGTTGATAGATTGGTGAGAATTTGCCATAACTTTGTATCTCTTGACTTTGTCTAGTCTTAGAGAAATTGTCACGGATGCATCATTTTTTCCTTGAGCTGTAGTTTCTTTCTTTTTCTCTTTTTCCTACAAGAATTGTTAGAAAAGTGCGAGAATAGGATATAAATTGGTCATATTTTATATCTAAAATATTATATTTCTTTACTAAAATATAAGAATAATTTATATCCATCAATTCACTGGAGGAGTCTCCCATGCAGCAAGAGCTTGCTTTACAACATTGTCATCGTCATTCTTTCTTTTGAAACGTTTATCAGGAACCGAGTTCCTATTGGCTACTTTGTCAAAGTTGTTATTATACTGATCTTGCTTTAGGATAGGGCAGTCCTTGATGAAGTGTCCTGGCTTGCCACACTTATGACAGAGGTCATAATTTTTTTTGGCTTGCTAGAACTTCTCCTTTTTGGAATGCTTCCATTCCTGCGAACCATCTTCTGGAATCTTCTTGTCAAGTAAGCCATATCACCATCCTCACCACTTGAATCATTACTATTCGTCTTGAGGACCGGGTTCTTCTCCCTCTTGGGCTTTCTTCTTTCATTGTCCTTCTTCTTCTTCATTTCATAAGTTTTCAAGTTTCCAAATAGTTCATCGATGGTCAGTGTCTGCAAGTCCTTCACCTCTGTAATGGTGTTTACTTTGCTTTCCCAAGAACTGGGTAGTACACTAAGGATTTTCCTGACAAGCTTGTTTCCTTGAATAATTTCACCAAGAGAGTAAAGCTCATTGATGATGGAAGTGAATCGAGTATGCATATCTTGGATGGATTCATCATCTTTCATTCTGAAAAGCTCATATTCAGTTGTGAGTATATCGATCTTGGATTGCTTCACCTGTGTTGTTCCCTTGTGAGCTGTCTGAAGAGCAACCCAGATTTCTTTTGCTGATTGACATGCTGATATCCTGTTATATTCATCAGGACCAATGCTACACACAAGAATTTTCTTTGCACGAAAATTCTTTTCTATGGCCTTTCTATCAGCATAATTGAATTCCTTCCTCGTCTTGGGGATGGCTGTAGCTGGGCCGCCAAGGTTCTTGGTAGGGACAAAGGGTCTGTCACATATGACATCCCATCACTCAGAATCTTCAGCCATGATGAAGTCGTGCATCCTAGTTTTACACCAACCATAATATGTCAATTGAACCTAGGTGGTCTGTAAGTAGACTGGCCTTCTTCGAGGCTTTGGAGAGCAACCAGATAATCCTTTCTAGGTGTTAATCCGATTGCAAAATCCTACTCTGATACCAATTGAAAGAATATAAGGGTCCACCAAGCTCTATAGAGAACCAGATTCTCTATCAGGTTCAACAGATCACACGCACACTGCAGTAAGTAGACGACAAGAGGAATTTTACGTGGAAAATTCCCAGATCAACGTGATTAAATACCACGACCTACCCTTGTAGGATTTCAACTTCACTATTGAGCAACTTTTAGATTACAACCTATGCAATCTAGGAATTAACCTCTTAATCCTTCACTAACTTGTAATACTCTATTGCAAGCTACTTTGTAATAACTCTACTTCAAAGACTTCACAACTCGATTAACTCTAGCCAAGACTCAAACACAAAGGCTTAAAATTTACAAGAGTTTCCTACAGAATACTTCTAAACAAGCTAAGTAGGAATTACAATTGAAGAACTAATACAAAGTTACAAGTCTACTAAGGACATACAAAGACTTGATATGGGAACTGGTCCGCAGCAGCGTCGTACTTTGTTCTTGATGCACTTGGGAATTACTTCCTGGACGATCACGTGAGAGAGCTTGAGTAAAAATCTCTAAGTGTTCAAGTCATATGTTTTACCTTCCTTGATGTTAATAATATATGTGTGATATCACTTAAATGATGTAAGCAAGGTAGGTAAAAAGCCTTCCACAGAAAGTTGACTGCTGCACTGTTCCTGTACTGTAGCGTTGCAGGCAGCAACTTTTCCAGCTGGAGAGTTGACTTCGTACAGTCACCTCGGGAACTAGTAGGGACCTGTTCCCTCAGCTGTTCCTTCAACTCTGGAGATTTGAAACATATCCAAGGTGGAACCTTGTGATCTTAAGGTCTTGAGAATGTGTAGCAGGTTCCTTATCTAGTTCTGGATAGTACGTTTGTTAGATTATCAAAACATAAAATAAGGTATTTATAACCATGGTACTTGTAACCTATCAAAAATACTCTCCAATTTGCTCTAATATATATATATATATATATGATAAAAGTTCATATTTATTTTTTTCAGAAAAATATTTTTCATGATAACTAAGTTCCATGATACCAAACACACCATAACTTGCTTCCTTTCGACGCGAAAAAAAAGTATCATGGGAATCCATGGTTGACCTACAATGGTATCTGCATCTGACGTAAAAGTGATTTTTGCACTACCTTAGTATCTGCATCGTGGCTTAAGTATTTACCAACCCTTTTTAAGTGAAGGAAATTGCAGCATTATATATGTAGATTCCCAAATGCTTGGGGAGATTTTAATGAAGAAAGGTTGATAATGACACGGTAGAACGTCATTCCTTAACAAAGTGAATTTAATTCGAGAAAAAAGGAAGTGAAAGAAATATTTGATGATGCAAAGAAAGGAAATCAAAGTTGCTCCTTTCCTTTAGGAGAATTGACAACTGCAGTTTGTGGAAAACCTCTTTCCCAGTACTTTGGGAACATATTCAGCATTCTTTTAGCTTTTCTGCAGGTAGTGACAAATTAATTAAGTCAGGAATTTTGCTAATTAGGTTAAAAAATATTTGAGATTTAAGCTTTTTTTTCTTCTAAGGACCAACAAATTTTTATCTAGAGGTGAATTGCCTTCTTTTACATAGGCTTGAGAAGTTCCATTTCTTTTAGAATTTGTTCGACGAGATCAGATTGCTAGTCGTGTGTTCTGATTTGTTTTTTGGAGTTCTTGAACAAATTTCATTATAGAGGAAAATAAAGAAAAGGGACAGGAACGAATATGGCCAGTTTAACAAATTATACGATCCTTTTTTCTCTTTGGCATTTCGGCTCATCAACTAGAATCGAAGATTATTGATTAGAATCTTCTATAAACGCCTAATCTACTAAAATAAGACAATTTTAATTGCACAAATTTTTGTATACATAATATTGTTCCCTTTGCTTTTCAATCTTAAAAAAGGCTAGCTAGTTGGGGCTCCAAAGGATCTTCGTTAGATTACAGACGGTGACATTATATGCTTCTGACTGAGAGTTGCCATCACATTTTTGTTGTGTACATCTATGAAAAGCTTTTAGGAAGAATACTCATCACGCTATAATTTTTTAATTTTATTGCAAAAATCTTCCTAAATGTTTGATGACGTTGATAAAATTGTTTTCATACTGAGAATTAGAGAAAACTGAAAACTAAAGAGATAATACGCGACACTCATATAATGAAACCAAAAAGGGGATTACAATTTGACTTTTGGAAAATTACGAAACGCTTGTCCAAAAGTACCCTATAGAAAATGTATATCTTAAAATTCTGGAAAACATCGGTGGGGCTGAAAATATACTATATAAAATGATTAAGAAAATAGGCATATTTTGCAAAATGAAAAAAAAAAAAGGCGCCGGAAAAACCAAAGATTTCAGGCTGGACCCCCATGTAACAAAGATGTACATATTTTTTGAGTCTGTTTGCTAACACTATATTTGAATCATTGTTTCCATCGTTTTATAATGTATTGTATTGTATTGTATCGTATTGTACCGTATCATTTTATGAATACAATGTTTGGATAGATTTTAATGTTTGTTATTATTAAATAATATTTTGTTGTTTGGTTTGACTGTATCGTACTGCACTGTAACTGATAAGTTTACTAAAATACCCTCAATTGTATAAATATTAAATTTATCAATAATTATGCATAAAAATAATTTTAAAAAATAAAACAGAAGAAGGCAAAATACTTTAAGAAAGCATAACAAAGGAGCGAGACGGAAGAAGGCAAAACAAAGGAGCACAACTAATTAGAATGGAGTTAAAAGCAAATTAGGAGAAAAAATAAAACAAAAGGCGTCAAAACCCCTTTAACATTGGTCTGGAAAAAAATAAAGTAGGTTATAGGTTGGAGATTTGGAGTTAAAATAGAAAAAAAGATAAAGGGTAAAATAGAATTGTAGAGTAATAAGTTAGGGCATAATTGGAAAGAAAACTAGGAAACAATCCCACCACACCAAATCGGTTGTTTAAAAAAAATAGGACTTTTCATTGTTCCGGAACAATGAATTTTACAATACAATACAACTAGTTTTAATGAAACAATCAAAACAAACATTGTTTTGGAATAACAATAAAATACGGTACAACGAGGAACAACCATCCAAACAAGCTGTAAAATAGAGTTTGCACGATATGACTTATAAGGAACTCTTTGAATTTCATGATGTATAAAGTTTGAGATACAGAAAATGTCTAATTAAGGGCTTGATTATTTGACTGTCAACTAATAAAAAAAATGCTTGTGATCTTCTAAATATTATGCTGAGGAACAGATTTTGTTCCTCAAATTAATGGGTATTAAGCTCACGTCACGAAAGATCTTAGTTGCTAAAAAAAAGCATGCACTTTTAGCCATGAGAGCCTAATTTGAAAGTAACAAGTGTATGAATGTCAGGAAAGCACTAAAAGAAAGCGACGAAGGCTTGAAAGTAAGGAGAAAACTTGTATATTCAACTCTAATGAATGAATTTAACTAATTGTAGCGTAAATTTCTTTATACTATTAATATACGTATTTTATTTTATCGTACTGAATGATCTGTTCTTTTTTTTTTTTTTATAAAAAAAAAAATTGTTAATCTCACTTATGGGGAACAACTGCTTATCTTTAAATAACTTGATGGTACAAATATTTCTACACGACCAGTATATAAAAGTTAAACTCTAATTGAGTTTACAATAAAAAAATACAGAATAACAAGATACAGATTAAATGGTGATAGGATTGGCGTAAAATCCCATATGCCAGTACGTTTTTTTAACCAGGGTTGGGCGTGTATACGTCTATTTATAGCTGCGAACTCTTCCTTTCGTCTTGGTTGAAATAATCGATTCTCGGAGTTCATAATCCTGGACATGTACTTTTTCCATATAAATCCGGTCCAAAAGCATGCTTGATTCATACATTAAGCCTAGTCCAATACTAATTCTGAACAACCGGTATTCTTATCAAGGATTAGTTACCTCCTATAGCAAAGGTTGATACCTTATTTATTTTAAATAAATACCCTTTTAAAAAATTATATTCCATAGCTACCTTTTGATTTTTTATAGCCAAATATCTATTTATTGTCATCTCCTATCCTTAATCCATAAAATAAGCTTTGTATTATTTTTCTCTCTCATATCCCCTCAAATTTCTCCTATCCTTACCCCATATCTATCCTCCCTCTCTCTCTACTTCCCATGACTTCTCCTCCGCTGAAATATGCAACACCAAGCCCGTGATTTGATCAGTTTCAAATTCATACAAAATATATTAGTTTGTCTGCGTCTGAAAGATGAAACTCCAACTTAGATCGTTTTGTATAATCCCCTACTGATGCCTGATAACTCTTGCCAAGCATGAAACATTTTTCACTGAGTGAGCCATTCTATAGGAGTCCTTTTTACCTATCTAGAAAAATTAAGAAAACATTTTTCGTCATACCTGTTTGAGCTCTCGCTTGACTAGAATCTTATGTGTTAGTAGGCCTTACAAAGTAGTTCTTCTAGAATCCAGTGAACAACGATTCCTAAGGATCAGCTTGCGAATTTGTACTTCAATGTATCTCGCTGTATTCTATGTATTTCATTGTATTTATTGTATTTCAATGTATCCCGTTGTATTCTATGTATTTCATTGTATTCACCGTCTCGCTATATGCCATGAATATATTCATATGTTTTTTTTTAATTAATATAATTTATGTATTCAGATGTATTATATAATTTCTCTGAAGATTGCTATATTTTTGGGGTATTTTTCGGTTGAGAATCTTTTTTATAACTGGAAATACAAAACTTGTGTGTTATAATTGAGTTTATTGAGTTATATTAAGAGCCTATTATGTTAATTGATTCACTTTCCGTTTAAAAACAGTGCAATCCCCTATTTCACGCCGTGAATACAATCAACTACAGTCGAATACAATAATCTGTCTAGCTGTAATCCCATGTTTCACGCCATGAATACAGACGAATACACTCGAGTACAAAAATTTGTCTAGCTGTAATCCCCTGTTTCACGCCTAGAAATGCTACTGTATTCATGAATACAATAGCTTAAATACATCGAATACACTCTAAAAAAACTGAAAATATAGCTATAGAAAGTAATATAGTAAATGATAGCTACAAATAGCTAATAACCACTAAAACATAGTGATTTCTGAAAGTTTCTCTATTATTAATGGCTCAAATTCTGATTTAGTTGGACTGGCCACTCGGATGATTTATGCCAAAACTTGGTGTAAATAGATGATTTAGACAGAAAAGAAACAGTTCAATAATTTTAAAAAGAAAAAATTGGACATATCGACTCTACAAACCATGTTTAACTTAAAAGAAGCTATTTACTCCTTGTTTGTCCGTTTAAACAATGTTATTTTCTTATATAAAAATAATTTAATTTTAAACTTTTAATGACGTATTTTTATAGTCACATAAACATCATGTCATGTTTATTGTCACAAGTTTCAATTTTTTCAAAGGAACCCCACCGAATCAAACTGTACCACAAAAATTAATAAAAACTGATACAAAACAAGGGAGGTTTACTTGAATTTGCATAGGTAGAATTGTGACAGGGGAGAGAATAAATATACCAACAGTACATGCCATTGATGAGTATTTGGAAATTAATAAGGCACTTTAAGGGATCATTTTACTTCGCATGGTGGAAACTTCCATCTTAACACTGAAACTTCTCCATCTCCACAACTATTTACACAAGAGAACAGAAAAGCCCCACTAAAAAGTGTTTGATTTGATATATTTGTTTTTACTCTCTTTCACTTTTGCATCCTTTTCGTCTACTCTATTTCTATTTTATGTGTATCAACTACCAAGTGCTTCGTTCTCTCCAAAATTTACGCTTCCAAATATACAAAAACAAATATGAAAACCTTTGTAACTGTTATTTTGGATGTGTGTGAACAAAATTCCATAAGTAAAGTAGAAAAGAAAAAGAAGTTGGATACTTTTAATGTGAGGTCTTTTGGGAAAAACCATGCGGACTTTGCCCAAGCGGACAATATCACACCATGTTAAGATATCTTTGGATCGTTTTAACCAAACAACTAGTATCAGAGCCAGTGGTTTGGCAGCACATTGAGATGGCGGAGTGTGGCGTCGGGATCCGACTTAGTGCCTTTGCCCGTCTACGGAGTTTTACGACCTTTACCCATAGCTTTAAAGACACATACACAACCTTTGGGCTTCGGTAACCGTTAATACTCAAGATCATGAGAGTGCACACAGTTAATCTCCAAATTAGCCCATAAATGGTGATGGGTAATGTGAAACTTAGTTTAAGAGGGAGATAGTTGGGTATGTGTGAACAAAGTTTTACATGGAAAGTAGAAAAGAAAAAAGAAGCTACTTATAAGGAGTTGGATACCCTTAATGGTATGAAGCCTTTTGGGAAAAATCGTGCGAGCTTGACCCAAAGCAGACAATATCATACCATGTTAAGAGTATATATGGGTCGTTTTAGCCCACCACGTTGATGCATAGTTTTTGTCAAGTTTGAGTAGGTAAATACAAATTTGGAATTGCACTAGTCACTCTAGCCATAATACGTGACTGTTAAGTAATAAAGTGACTCAAAAGCCGCATGTCGAACCCACAGATACTTAGAATAGTCGTTAACTAAGCTAACTAAAATAAATTTACTATCTACGGTAATCAAGATTGTTATTTCTTCTATTAATCTACCGTTGCAAAAATTAAACAACTAATCACTAAATTAACGAGAATGCAAGAAGTTCTAATTTGGTGTCAAGATCCAGAATTCTCACCCGGGGAACCGTGATGGCGCCTAGCATTTCACTTGCTAGGCAAGCCAACATTAGAAACAATTATTAACTATTTTTAATAATTCAAATCAAATAAAAACTATTAAGCTGAATAGTATAAAATGGAGTGAATAAACTAATAAACGACGAAATACAAATACAATTCCAGAACTGGTGTCACGAATACACGAGCGTCTAGAGTACTATAAATAATAGTCTGATAAATACATAAATGTCTGAATCAAAATAAACAGCTAAGATGATATAGGAGGGGACTTCAAGGCTGCGAAAGCAGTGCAACTATACCTCAAGTCTCTGATAGTAGTCAAATCCGAGCGGCCTCACTGAACGCTGCCGGGATCAATTCCGGTATCTGCACAAGAAGTACAAAGTGTAGTATGAGTACAACTGACCTCATGTACTCTGTAACTGTCGATCCTAACCTCGACGAAATAGTGACGAGGCTAAAGCGGGCCACTTACAATAAAATGTACGCAGTAATAATAATAATAACAGGGAAAGAAAATAGAAATGAAAGCATAACAGTTAATTTATGAAAATGAACTCAAAACTCACTATCAGAAAGCCCAGAATAACAAACCTCGTAATCTCATATAAAGATGCTGAAACTTACACAACAACAACAACAAGTACAACACGCACAATCCGTTGCAGCGTGCAACCTGGTCCCACCGTAACATCCTTTATCAATATCAAGTATAATGTGAACAATCTGTTGCGGCGCACAACTCGATCCCACCATATCATCATTAATCAATATCATAATCCTCCCTTATTCCACCATATCATTATTTATCAATATCAATAATTACGTACACAAACCGTTGAGGCGCGCAACCCGATCCCACCATATCATTATTTATCAATACCATAGTCCTCCCTTATTCCACCATTTCAATTTATTATCCTTCAATTCGCGTTGCAGCGTACAACCCGATCCATAAATAATTTTAATAAAAATAAATAATCCAATAAACAAATTACAAGAATTTCTACAATCAAAAAGGTATGAGTGCAAAACAATAAAGGAGCCACGTAATAAACAAAGGAATGCAACAAATATTACAAAAACAACAGGACAAGTAAAGCACGTGACAATTAAGGTGTACAAGTATAGTTAAGGCAAACAGCAAATAAGCACGGAGTCATTGAAAGGACGAACAATTCAATACAAGAATAATTAAATGGCCAATAACAAATTACTGCATAGAAAGCAATTAAAGCATGTAACAATTAAGACATGGAATGAGATAATTTATGAAATACGAGAAAGCATGTAAACAAATATTTGACGGTGTATATATGCTTGTCACCTCGCATATAAGCCGTTTTCTCAAATAATCCACACAACACAAAGTTCACAAGTTCCTAATTTCCTCAATTCAAGGTTAGTCCAACACATACCTCGATCCACAATCAAATCAAAGCTCAATTGAGGCCTTTCCTCTAAAATTCACCTCCAAAATGATTGAATCTAACCAAATATAGTTCAAACAATTCAATTTAAGCTTTAGAAACTACCCACGAGTGAAAAAGATTTAATCTTTAATGATTTTAGAAAAAAGTCAACAAAAGTCAACCCTAGGCCCGCTTGGTCAAAACCCAAGATTCGGACGAAAACTCAATTACCCATTTACCCCCTAGCCCGATCATGTGATTAGTTTCGAAGTCCAACGTCAATTTGAGGTCTAAATCTCAATTTCTCAAGATACCCAATTTCTACCTAAATCCGTAATTTCTACCATGAAAAAGCATAGATTAAAGGTCAGAAATCAATGGGTATTGATGGAAATGGAAGAAGACGAGTTAAATATACAAACCTATGAAATTGAGGTAAAATTTCTCTTCAAAATCGCCTCTAGGCCGAGGTAAAACTTAGAAATGGTGAAAAATGGGTTAAATCTCGATTCGTAGAAGTTTTAAAGACAAGGTGTCAGGTGTTCATCGCGTTCGCGAGAAACCTGACGCGATCGCGAAGCAGTAGCGGCCAAATTCCTTCGCGTTCGCGAAGGCTTATTCCCACCTGCATTCGCGTTCGCGAAGAGTAATGGCTAAGCTCCCTTCCCAGGCCCCATAACCCTATACGTTCGCGAGAGGCTGGTCGCGTTCGCGAAGGGTAAAATCCCAGTGCTTCGTGTTCGCGACCATGCACGACCATGCCATCGCATTCGGGATGAAAAAGTTCCGCCCCTGTCTTAGTTTCCCCTTCGCGATCGTGAGAGTACCTTCGCGATCGCGAAGCATAAAATGATAGACACCAGCAACATCAAAACCTACAGGTATCTAAGTCCAAAAATCAATCCGTAGCCTACCCGAAACTCACCCGAGCCCCTCGGGCTCCAAACCATACATGCACATAAGTGAAATACATCAAACGAACTCTCTCGCGCGATCAAAACACTGAAATAACACATAAAACCACTATCGGACATCAAAATTTATGAAATTTCAATGAAACTTAAGAACTTTCAAATTTACAATTAGATGTCCGAATCACGTCAAATCAACTCCGTTTTGTACCAAATTTAACAGACAAGTCATAAATAGTAAAATGGACCTATACAAATTCCGAGAACTGAAATCTGAATTCGGTAGCTATAAAGTCAACCCAGGTCAAACATAGAAATTCTTTAAACCTTCAAATTACTAGAATTCAACAAATCACGTTCAATCAAGCTAGGGACTTTCGAATTTAATTACAGGTATACGCGCAAGTCCCAAATTACGATACGAACCCACTGGGACTGTCATAACAATGATTCGGACCGGTTTACATAAAATGTTGACCATAGTCAACTCAAATCATTTTCAAAGCTAAAATTCACATTTTTTCCATTTTCACATAAATGCTTTCTAGAACAAGACACGAACACACAAATCGAAGAATGCTAAATGGAGCTAATCGAGGTCTCGAAATACGAAAATAAAAGCTAAAACTCAAAATGACCTATTGGGTCATCATATTTGGACTTTAATCAGAGCAGGTAAATATTCCAGGGTTGTGGTCAGTTTATCAATCC
Organism: Nicotiana attenuata; assembly: GCF_001879085.1. Taxonomy (NCBI): domain Eukaryota; kingdom Viridiplantae; phylum Streptophyta; class Magnoliopsida; order Solanales; family Solanaceae; genus Nicotiana; species Nicotiana attenuata. Next base: position 398,480 of record NW_017670890.1, on the reverse strand, counting down.
TATGAGTTCGTAATTACATCTGTTAATCTAAATTATCTACGGTTGCTAGTTAACTGGATCTTTTATATGAATAATATGTTTCCACAATATTATCCGTCTATCCACAATATATCAATCCTATATTCTTATGGTATTGAATCTATCATGAACGAGGAAAATAAGATGTTCAACTAAGCAATAGTGTTAGGTATATTTCTATCATAATCAGGAAATCTTTTCCCAATCCACGGGTTCACAAACAAGCTTTCTTTAGTTATACTTGAATCTAAACATGTTTTTTCCAAACACAACATAAATAGTTATTGATACCCAATTATTCCCTATATTTCTTTTATATACATAAATACCTTCAAAATAGCATATACATGCATATATAAGCATGCACAAGGTTTCTATAATTTTCCTATATTTTTTAAAGCTTTATAATTGATTTATTTCCTTCCCTTTTATTCATAAAACCCCCAATAATTATTTCCTGAATTATTATTAGGGTGATTTATTCATTTGACTTCTATACTTATACTAAAATGTAATTAATATAATTTTTATGCATTTTTATAATCACATTTGGTATTTTTTCGAGCTAAATTGCATATAATCGCAATGTTAGCCCATTTTAATGTATAATTATATTTTATATACGTAAAATTGGTCCATATATTTTTTAAAAGGTTGATTATATATTTTAAATCCTTTCGGTATAGAAAGATTATTTTTAGAAACTATTTTATTATATATTAAATTAAAATAGGAAAAATTGGCTATTTAAATCATAGCCAGATTTGGCTTTCAATTTTAGCCTAGTTGAACCCACTCCTAGCCCAATTTCCTACCCAATTAACCCGACCTAGACCCTATAAACTCCTACCTAAACCCGAAACCAATCTACCCGGTCTAATCCTGACCGTTGATCTCCCAGATCAACGGTCTAAACGAGCCCTTTCCTTTTTTAATCCTAAATACCACTAACCCTATCTCATTTATGAGATTCCGCCGCCCTCAAACTCTCTCGTATCCTCTCTTCTCTCAACCTAACCCTAATCCCCTTTAATCACCGCCTTCTTCTCCGGCTATCTCCGGCCATCTCCGGCAACCACCTTTCAACCCCAAGCCTCCAATGGTTCCTCCATTGCCTTACTCATCATCTCTGAGGCCTTTAAGGGCCCTGGGCCATGCCGATTTGGATCTAGGGTTTCTGTTTCTGTTGTTCATGGCTTCTCCGGTGTGATCTTGGACAAATCACAGCATATTTGTTACGATCTTCGAAGTTTATAGCAGGTTCTTCCGTTTCTATCTGGGTTTCCTTTGAAACCCTAACTTTGTTTGAATCTCTTAGATCTGTGCTTTTTTAACGATTTAAGTCTGTTACTTTCTATGTTTTACACTATTCTCAAACTTCTTTTGAAAATCATCAACTCTAAGCCGTTTTAACTTTCTTTAAAGTTAGAGTTTCTTAGAGTTCTCTGCACTCGTTCAAACTGATTTTTCTTTATGTTTAAACCTTCTCCTTTCATATCTTGACTGATTCTATGTTTTTACTACTTTTTCAACTTGCCTTTGTTAAAAGCCCTAATTTCTTTTAGATCTTCTTTGTCTTGGTTTTGTGTGTTAGCCTGACTACTTGATTCTTGTTAAGCTTCTGTGATTACCATGCTTTGAATGGGTTTTACTGAGTCTTTAACCTACCTATATCACCTCTATGTGATTGTATTCATCTCGAGTGTTCATCTCTTGCCTCTTTCTGTCGATATTGCTGGCCTTGCCTGTTTGCTACGTCTGTTTGATCTTCTCTATTTATATGTTGAAGTATAGAATCATGACTCCCTCTTGATTGATGCTGATTTCCTTAATTGATGGTTTGATAGAAAGATTTTCTTTCAAAACCCTAAATTCTACTCGTTTGTTTAAATTGACTGATTCCATTACTTATTTGCTGTAGTACTTTATTTTTGCCGAATCATTCCTTAATCGGAGTTTTTCTGAACTTAGTCTTAATTGGCTACCCTATGCTTACTGAGTTTTGATTCTTTCCTTATTAGTACTGTACTGATTTTCTTCTTCTTGCCTTATACGCTACTGGTTCTTACCGTTTGAATTAGTTTCCTTAATTAAGGGAGTACTTGCCTTGATTTTCTGATTGATTGATTTTGAGTTCCTCAATTATTATGTTACTATGATTTTTACCTTATTTACTACCTGTTTTCAAACTATAAATACTCTAGTATTTCATTAGCACAACACACGAACACTGGGGTTCAAAAACTATCTCTCATACTTTAAAAATCTCTGCTCTCTCTCTTGTGCTATTTGCTATTTCTAGCCGGCTGCACGCCAAGGCTAACCATTTGTTCTCTCTTGTTCTTTTCATTCTGCTTACTCTCCTCTTCACTGGTATGTCCTAGTTTCAACTCAAAGTTCCAACAACAACATGATTCTCTTATTGTTTCAGTTCTTCTTGTTTCTGGTTTGCTTCTATTTGTGGTTCTGTTGTGAAACTTGTAGTTAAGAACACATTACTAGCATGTTATCATGTCTTCCCCCTTCCCTTTAGATTAGTATATTCCCTTTATGTGTGTTCCTGAGCACATATTACTAGTTATCTCTTACTTGTTGTATATTTACCGTACTATATCCTGTGGATCCCAAATCCGTATCACCCCTCTATGTGGTTGTGTTCTTCATGCCTGTTTTTGCGACTATGCTAGTGTCAGCTGTATCTGAGCATGTCTGAAACAGTCCTAGACCTTGATGGGTTATGTGTTTGCAACCAATTGTTCTATGTGTCCCAAACCCCTTGACCCCTATGTGTGACTCTTGAATTTACTTGGTTCTATAAACTAGTTGTGTTTGGATTCTGTTAATATTCCAATCTCTTTTTTTTTAAACAATCTCTACTGAATTGCTTTCAAGAAAGGCTTTTGTTAATCACAGTTTTGTGAGGCCCCGTGAAAAATTTCCCCTCAAAGCCCGAACCTCGTAGTGCCTAGTTAGGGTCAGGTGATAGAAACTCACAAAAAATTGCCGCGGTTCTGACCCTTTGAGCTGATCTATGCATTTAAAAACCAAGAATCAAAGTTTTCCAGAAAAGTACAAATATGCGGTCTAGAATGCGATTGCATACCTGGTATGCGGACCGCATTTCTGCCGCAGAGTGAGTCAGGGTGTTAGCTAATTTGAGGTTAAAAATGAGGTCCATTATGCGATCGCATAACCGATATGCGGACCGCATAGTCGTCGCATAATGTCCTCGGGATCTTGTGAAGGTCAGTTCTGCGGTGCATAATACGATCGCAGAACGGGCATGCGGACCGCATTTCCGTCGCATACCCAAGCAGAGTGTTCAGATTTTGGGAACTTTTTTGCGGTCCAATCTGCGGACCGCATTTCCATTCTGCGATCGCAAATGCGATCGCAGATCCGACTCGGGGCTCCAATTTTCCAATTTTTAACCCGACCCCCCTATCGTTATATTCGGTATTATAACTCATTTTGAGCATTGTTCTGAGCATTTCTAGAGTGAGAGAGAGGAGTGTTAGAGAGGGAAAGTCCTCCCCATCAAATTACTCCATGAAACCCCGTTAAATCCTTGAAGATAATCAAGCAAAGGCAAATAAATTTTCATCCCAAGAGGTAAGGCCTCATCACCTCAGTTATTACTTCTACACTCAGCTATAAGGGGGTCATTAGTAAAGTAATTCATGGGTATAAGAATTAATTCCTTGCATGCATATCAAAACTTAGGGTATTGGGAACTAGTAAACTAAAAAGGGAGCAATTGGGGTATAAAAGGATAGAAATTTCCCTCAAAAGGGGCCTAAGATCATAATGCACCTTTAGTGTTTGATATTATGCTCGAACCAAGCTAGAATCTCAACCTCGTCTCTGATTCTCGGATTAATTTGTAATTCTTGCATAATAGATCGAAGCGATAAAAATTCCGGAATTTGTAAAGAGTAAGGAAAGCTATATTGAGGTATGTATGGCTAAAACCCCCTTTTATTAGAAATTTAGCTCCGTTGGCATTTACAAAGGTGTGGTAAGATTTGAATTGGTTGGTGTGCTGATTATTGTTTCACATTGATTGATTGCAATTTACATACCCATATACGTGAAAGATGTGCCCCAAACGTGAGTAATGTACTATTCTTGATATTTAATGAAGTATGAAGTATACAATCATGTGTTGAAATGCACGGGCTATAAGCCAAAGGTCAAAACTGAGAATTTTCATGCTAACTATGTGAACACTTACACGTGCTTGCAGCTTGAATTACTTTCATACGTGCCTATGATCATAACTTGCAAGGTGAATATTGAAAAGGAAAAGGGTGTGATAAGTGTGGCCCAAAGTGCCCATGAATCGAATTGATACATGAAAGATAATTGATTCAAGTGAGATGATTAATGAGAAAGAAACCACGCCTAGGCAAGGCTGCCTAGCCGATCGGGCCGTGATCGGATACCATGCTACACACATGGTGGTGATGTGCTGATATTGAACTTCGAATAAAGGAAATGAAATAGTGATTGAGATATATGCCTCAATTTAGGCAACCTAGCCGGTCGGGTCGTGATCGGGCTCCGCTCAAGATAGCGGTGGTATTGAGAACAGTGATGAACGTATGAAAGAAATGCCCCAAACTAAGTTATGGGAATTATGTGAATGATTCTATGATTTGCATATTTGATTCACCTATGTGATTTACTTGTCATTGCTTGGTAGTTCTTTCTAGTAAAATGGTATTTAGTTATACATACTAGTACTATTCCATGGTACTAACGTCCCTTTTGCCGGGGGCGCTACATTTTTAAATGAATGTAGGTGGCTCCATAGAGGATAGCGCCGATCGTGTGTAGCGGAGCATTATCTTTCTCAAAGATCTTGGTGAGCCCCTTTCTCCTTCAAGGGGCTATAATGCACATTTTCTTATTCTGGACTTTCACTTTTGAGGTATAGCCGGGGCCTTGTTGTCGGCGTATCACATTTATTTTTGTATCCTTAAAGGCTCCGTAGACATATATGTCGGTCATGTGTGGGTATTGAATGGGCGTGCTATCCATGTTGTAATTCTAAACTTATGTTGCCTACGAATTGTAACTCTAAGGGAACCTTGGAAACTAACTTATCTACAGTTTAGTGTTGTGATCTAAAATGAACTAAAAATGTTAAATATGCTATCTCCTTTGTTGAATAAATGAAAGCATGGTCCCCTTATTTGTATTGAGTTGGGTAGGTAGTGTTTGGTAAGGCTTGCTCAGTTGGGGTCACTCGATTGAGCGTTGGTCACGCCTCCCGAGGTTGGGGCGTGACAAGTTTCTTACTAAAACCTTTTCAACTTGTGTCCATGACTTCTCACTCTACTCCTAGTCAATAAGTTCTGCCCCCTCTGGTATGTGTACTGCCTTGGGGATCCTTTAAGAACCCTCTGAACTCTGGCATGCTGAGGCTGGCCTTTCCACACTGCACTTGTTCAATTCTTGGTTGCTATGTCTAGGTGTAAGCACTGCCCGGGATCCTTGAGATCCTTAGAGAACTTTGATGCACCTAGACTATGATTTTGTCTATGGAACTGAGGCATATGAGACCATTGGAAGCTTTGGGAAACCTGGACCTAATTGAAGGCTCCCTGTAGAATAGCTTCTTGATTTTCTGTATTCATTTATGTAATTCATTCATTGGTCTGTTATAATTTGTAAACAGATATTGGGGTATTTAGTGAAAAGGGGTGGATCGATACATATTTGCTGGGGTAATCCGGGTAGAAATCCTGCTCCTAGGACTTTACTTTTTCAAGTTTGTTTGTTCTAAATAGAAAACATGCTCTTAGGACTTTACTCTTTGAATCTGATTGCTTTGCCAAATAGAAATCATGTCTATAGGACTTTACCTTTAAGTTTGTTTACTCGTCAAGTAGAAACCATGTCTATAAGGTTTTACATTCTGTCACGTTTCAGAAACCATGCATATAGGGTCCAAGAAAGCATGTCTTAAAATCAGTTTGATAATAGATACCATGCCGATAGGTTTTAATTCAGGTATAGTTATAAGGAGTGCTTCTGTATGTTGCCACATTAGCAAATCGACTAAAATCAGTAATACACCTAGATATCATGCCTATAGGGAATTCTACTCACAATTCTGTCTGTCAGTCTGATTTAGCCTAATAAGTCTCTTGGTCACGCCTGGTTCGTTTTAATTTGGTCTTATTAAGTATTAAGCACTTTCTGGAATAAGTTCGTCAAAACTGCCCCAATCTCATTAGATGTTATGCCTATAAGTATTAACGGAGAATATTTCGAAAATTTGTTCGTTTTTGCATTAATATATATGTCAGTATCCTGCATATAGGCAAGCCTCCAGGGCGTTTCAAAATTGCATTCTCTGAAACTGTCTCTATTGCTTAACGTTTTCTGATCCTAAAAGGCTTTAGAAGAAGTCCTTAGGCAACTGCTAGGGTATAATTTCCGAACCTAAAAAAGGGCTTATTTGCTTCTCCATATTCACTTAGATATCCTACTTTAGGACGTTTTCTAATAAAAGACCTTAACTGTGCTTGAGTCGTGCTGCTTATGTGTTTGATTGAGGAGGAAACTCCGAGCCTTTTAAATTACTCCCATTATGTGTGAAAGTCCTATATGCTTTTTGACTGTCGCCTTATAATTTTTGCCTTTTAAAACTTTAGGGGTATGTCTAGAACCACCTATAGGCAGAGGTCCTAACTCTCTCCAGGACCATTAAGAATGGACGGGTGGCAGCACACTACAGGAATTGTTGACCAAACACTCGCTTTGCATGACCAATAAGGAGATGGGAAGGGTAGATTTGGATATGATGACCGGTGCGCTAATGCCACGCGTAGCCCCTTTCCAAGGAGTGATTACCGGGCATTGTACTAATGTGACCCAATAGGATAACCAACCTAGGACCCCTCTTTACCAAATCCTTCCTTTAAAACTTTGTTTTTCTTGTTCAAAACTTTATCTTACTACTTGAGTTACTCTAACGTGCTTTACTTGCAACCTATTTGATTAAACTATTTACTTGTAATGGACTGATTTGTGAATGTATGTTCGGTCGGGACCCACAGTTGTGGACCAAGAGGGGTGCCTAACACCTTCCCCTCGAGGTTACTTCGAGCCCTTACCCTAATCTCTGGTAATGCAAACTTACCCAAGAGTTAATCGCTCTAGGTGCCCTAACGCACCATAATCCGTTAGGTGGCAACTCTTCAAATACCTAATTCCAAAAAGGAAATGAGTCATTACACCCCGTGAATGTCGAAACCCGGACCTCTCTCCTCGTCAAAAGCGTAAGGGAAAAAGGGGGCGCGACAGCATGGCGACTCTGCCGGGGATATTTCTAGGCTCTTACCATAGCGAAATTTCTCTTGTAAATTAGTCCAAGCATGCTTTATCCCATACCCTCTTCCCTTATTTTAATTTTGACTGTCTGTTTTCTTTTAAGCATTTATTGTTCTTTATTATTGAAACTGACTAGTCGTTTTGTTTCCTTTTTTTTGTAACTGTCTTTTAATTGTTTAAATGCTGTATTTATTTTTCTTTACGTGAATATACTTGACTACATGTTATTAACTACTGCATGAATCATGCTCCACATCATATTCCACTCGTGCGTAACAAATCCTATAGCAACACTTTAATGAGTGGTTGTGCTCTTCCTATTTACTACCCTTAAATTCAGAAAGGCTTATTTGCGATAAAACTAGTCGATCAGCGGTGCAGTCGATGGTTCCGTGCCTTCCCCCTCGAGTTGTGTGCTCGAGGGTACCGATCTAAAACCCCATAGAAACCTTACTCTGGTCAAAATTGTGCATGCATCATGGTCAAACCTAGCCGGATCAGTTATGTTGTCCGCATTATGATCCTTTAAGATAAGCCTTATCCAAAGTCCATCGAGTTTTCCATAATCCCAACGGACACAACCACGTTCTATTCATTAATTTGGAGAACTAAATGCCGATATGCTAATCATAAATGTATAAATAGTCGAGTCTGGTGGGGGGTAAGGTCCAACCTTTTGTTTTGCAGGAAATGAAGCACGAGGTCCCCAGATTCGGTATGGTTAGCAACAACCCTTCCTTACTGTTAGATTGGTGGGAAGACCTTTCCTCAAGTGACAAGAAACATGTGAGGAAATACTTGGGTAACCTGCCCTCCTTGCTGTATATCGAGCCAAACAACAAACTGATCGAAGCTGCCACCTTATTTTGGGATAGTGAGAGGGCAGTGTTTCGTTTTGGCGACATAGAAATGACACCGCTTTTCGAGGAAATTGGAGGGCTTGCGGGTTTAACTTGGGACAGTCTTGGGCTATTAGTACTAGAAAACCGTACAGGCAGGGGATTTTTGAAAATGATGGGGTTGAAGAAGAATGCCGACTTAGTGTGCTTGAAGGAATCTTACATACCTTTCGAATACCTATACGAGAGGTACGGCCATAGAAACTCTTTCCGCATCTACCATGATGAGATCTCGCTCACTTCTCTAGGTCATATCCACCGCAGGGTATTTGTATTCATAGTGTGTTTCCTAGGCCTGATAGTGTTCCCAATGAAAAAGGGAAGAATTCACACTAGGTTGGCTATGGTTGCAAAGACTTTGATGGAAGGGATTAATGGACAGGCGTATACCATAGTCCCCATGATCGTAGCCGACATCTATAGGGCTCTGGAGCATTGTCAAAGAGGGGTAAATCATTTCGAGGGTTGCAACTTATTGATGCAGTTATGGTTGTTGGAGCATTTCCAAAGGGGTCACTATCGCCAAGAATTTCCGCGGAGGGCTTGGAAAGACCACATTGCTTTCCATCATCCCAAGCAGATGACTTATATTCCAGATAGATTTGCTCAGCCAGAAAGCGCCAAGGAATGGGTAGAATTCTTCGATAATCCAATCGAGGAACAGGTGCAATGGATGGTCGAATGGTTCCCCACGGACGAGTTTATTATCAGATCCAGGGATGCTCCGCACTTGGTACTAATCGGGTTGAGGGGGATATACCCATATGTCCCTATGCGAGTTATGAGGCATGCAGGCTAAAAGCAGGTTGTACCAAGGGTTGTCAAGATGAGTCACTTCAAGGCGGACTTTCAAGACAATGACGTCCCCTATAAGTGCCAGGCTTAGAACATGTGGCACTGTAAGATCATCGTGGAGAAGAACACCGTCGAGCCAGACAGGTATCACGCAGGGTACGAGCCTCTCTACCCAACATGGTTGGATGA